>NC_142506.1:47175833-47478863 GCF_057876585.1 Rhinolophus sinicus
GCTTTTTCTTAAGGAGACAGATAATAAATACTTTAGCCTGTGGCCAACGGGCAGACTGAGGCTCTCATGGAGGGAAATGACCCCTAAGGGTGACCATTTAACAACGAGGCCATTCTCAGCTCTGGCTGCAGTGAGCCAAGCAGCCGGCGGGCGTCACGCACAGCTCTGCTTGCTGGCGCGTTGAGTCACCCCTTTTTGTGCGTTCCCACCGCCTTCCTTCCCCTCTTCCTGATCTCCTTGTAGAGCTCCCCAAGTTTCCTTTCCAACCAGTCGTGGGGATTGATACCACGATTTTGATAAAATGCCACTTCCTCCGTGTTTTGTCTTCGTTTAAAGACTCCCTGTTACATTGGGTCCAGGGTGAGGCCGCGTGGGTGTAGATTCGGACGCGTTAATCTGCATCAGGCTGCAGTTACTCTGTGCCCGTTTTCTTCTGCCACGAAAAGGAAGATAACACAGCACCGAGCCGAGCGTCTTGATGATGATGATGATGATGACGACGACGATGACGACAATGACAAGGACAACGCCATCTCTGTTCTTTGTCCCTCGCTGGCCACGCCCCCTCCGCGGAGTCCTGGGGCGCCAGGCCGCTGGAGCTTGTTGACGCCTCTCGGCACTGCCCGGGGTTAACCACCCTCCTACCCTCCCCTGGCCTCGTCTCCAGCCGTGTACTTGATACCCGTTTGCGTATCCGATGGTCATCTCAAATTTAACACATGGGGCACTTGAAGTCCCTTGACAGCCGCTCACCCTCCCGTTCTTCCTCTCAGCAAATGGCAGTTCCCGTGGCCCAGGCTGAAGACCTCAGCGTTAGCCTTGGCTTTTCCTCCTTTATCCCATCTCATCTAAACCATCGGCAAAACCTGAGTCCCACTTTCCTGTTAGGGTACCAAAGCTGTCATTTCTCATCCCCAGGGAAACTCCTGACTCCCTTTCTGCTCGGTCTTCGTTCCCCACAGTCTGTTTATTGTGTTACACCGCAGCTGAGGGACCTTTGACAGACAAGGTCCGATGCCACCACGGGCCCAAGCCCCGCAGCCCCCATCTCAGGCAGACAAGCAGACGTGGTGCTCTAGCCTGGCCCTGCGGCCTCGGTGGCCTCCTTCCAGCTCCCTGCCCCTCTGCCCAGGTACACGAGCTTGCTGACCATCGTAGGCCAACCTTTCTGAGCTCAGGACCTTTGTATCATCCCTCTGTCCGGATGGCGTTCCCTCATTTCCGTCAGTCCCTGCTCAGATGCCACCACCTTCCTGCTCAGTGCTCTGAGCACATGTCTGCCTGGCAGCTGTCGGTGCTGTGTTGTGATCATCTCCCCTCTGAGACTGTCACGTTCATCGTCATGCTCCGGGCCTCCAGGACTCACCTGTGGACCAGATGAACCGTTTCCAGACATGGCAGAGTGAGGTGGAAGAATCTCCTCTGGGGGGTCCAGTCCTGCTCCAGGCGCCCCCTCGTCACTCTCTGCCCTGGGGGTTTTGCTCAGCTGTGCCCCTCCTTGATGGCACTGCCATCACTCCCCTCTAGCAATTTGGCTCCAGTACCTTTCTTTCCCACTGGTTTTTGCTTCTCTGAATCCCTGTACCAGGGACAGTGGGTGTCACACCAACTGCATGCAGTCTGCGGGGACCCTGTGACTGGCCAAGGCGTTCTTAGCACTTCTGAACGTTTGTCCAAGCTAATGTGTTGTCTCTCCTGGGGACGCCACGTGGTGGGATGGATTCCTGTGGTGCAGCAGCTGGTGACAGTGCCAGGCGGGGCCTGGGGACACCTCAGTGCTTAAAACAGCACCGCCACCGGTTTTCCTTTTTTGTTGATAACGTGAGAAAGGTGTGGCGTTGTAATTTGGTTCTCATTCCTTTGATTGTAGATGTTTGTCCCAAGTTAGCAGTACTATACGAAAAAGAACCTTTCAGCTTCTGAATAAACAGTTGAATGATTTAAAGAGGTAAAAGTAGTATGTGCAGAATAGAGGGCATAAAGTAAAAAATGAAAGATCCCATGCTCCAGAATTACGAGGTAACTACTGTATGTGTTCTGCGAATCTTTCTGCACTACTGTTTCTTAACATGAGCTGTTAGATATTAGAAATGTAGATGTGTCCAGAAATCTGCTGTCTTCATGGGATGAAGTCACAGATATTGCTGATCAGCTCACACACCTGGAAGTCCTTAATCTCAGGTAGGAACTCTTTCTTGGTTGCCTGTCACATGATTTGAAATTCCTCTCTTCTCGCTCTCTCCCAGCATCTCTGTGGGGATGGGGTAGGCAGGATGGCTCAGTTGAATTATTTAAGCTTAGCTTATTCTTTCATATTCTTTGATATTATAGTTTTTCAAATGGTCACGAGGTGGTTCATTAACAGGGAATGTGTTTTAATTGGGTGGGGATGGGGCAGGTTGACATACTGAGCAAAAAGATACTATTAATATTTCTGGTGAACCTGACCATACAGGTAGCCCAGCTGGCGGAGCTCGTATTTAACTGGGGAGTAAAGAGAGGTGACATTAAAAGTGCTTGTTCACTTCTGAAGCTTCTAGCATTTCAGTTGCTTTAGGAATGAGTAATTTCACTGGAATAGTTTAATTCAGTTCTGATAAGGATTTTTCACTAATCTATGTATTTTACTGATGTCAGTTTTCCAGGCCTTCTCGAATATTTGGTTAGTTTTCATCTCAGAACCTAACTTTCCAAGAGCTCAGCCAGGCTTCCCCATTCATTCATGAGCCAGCTTTACATACACAGGTAGGTTCAGTGTAGCAGGTAGTCAGGCCGAAATTAGTTGTGCTCCCAAATACAGCAAAGGGTGTAGTTTGACCCACGGTGTCTCCTGTGCTGGAAATAAGGGCTAATGTGTGTTAATGGTCTCTTCTTTCAAAATGATGGTCATGGAGTCCTTTGAGATTAGAATCTCGAAAGAGAACATAAAGGGCAGTAATTCATTTCATCCATCCTGATGGCAGAAGGGCGGACTGTTTAGACAAGCAGAACTCTAGCCCACGACCTGGCGTACCCGTGAGACTTCACAGTGGGGCTCGTGTTGCCATGTCCAGAGCCGGACCCTGTGAAGGGGACGCTGACCTTCCAAACGCTTGAGCCTTGTTTCAGGAGCCTCAGGCAGCTGCTTGGGCCCGTGGAAACAGCTCTGCATGTCAGACACTGCGGCGGGCCGGCCGCCACGAGTCGAACGGTTCCTGACAAGGGGAGTGGGAATGAAAAAAGGCACTCACACTTTGATGATGGCGATCGCGGACCCCAGTGTTCCTGGAGACGACTGAGTTTATTCTGTCCCCAGAATTTATACCTTCTGTGGACGTGCAGTTTAGCAAGTACAAAAATGCATTACCTAGTTAACAGTAAAACTTTAACTTTAACACAGGAGACACAAAATTTACTGAAACTCCCAAATGTAATTATCTTATCAATAGCCCTGATAGGCATCAGCCTTCTGTTCTGGGAACTGGCCACTCCCACCACATTCCTGAGCAGCATGCAAGCACTCTGCAGATGCAGGCAGAGACAATTGCTTCAGTGGGAGGAAATAGGTTAAGTATAAACTGAGCCATTCTGTTAAGGCTTTAAAGTTAACTGCAACCATGGCTCCCCACATCTCCCCCTTTTTTATTTTATATTTTTGAGATCGTGCCTGGCTTAGGTGGTCAGTACAGACATTTTCACTTACCCGTCATTGGATATCAATCATCAAAGCGATCGACTCCTGTCTTAGGTTGTAAAAACGCTTACTGATCATTACCCGTCATTGGCTACCGATCTCCTTTGAGGAAAGCCAGAGACAGCAGTGGCTTTTCCCAGGCAGGGGGAAGGGGAGGCAAGGCCTCTTCCCATATTTTTCTAAGGCAGCTCATTGGGGGTCCCCACTCGGTTTTTGCCTGGCTTAGGTTGTATCTCCCTTGAGATATCTTACCCGTCTTTGGCTGCAAACCATCTTTTGGGGACCAGACAGAGAGACATGAGGTGTAAAACATAAAGATAAGCAAAGTCCTAAAAAGCCAGTCTTACAGGCTCTTCTTTCCTTAAGGAAAGACATGGGGGGGACAGTCGGCTAGGCTGTTGTGTGACTACATCTCCCCCTTTTTTATTTTTTTGAAGCATGAGAAACACAGAACATGTAGTTATTTCATTTACAGCCTGTCGGAGGGCTATTTGTCCACATCTGAGGACTATGTAAAACAAACAGAACAATAAACAGAAGAGCAATATCCCCAGCAAACCCTCTACCCAAAGTCTTTATCCATTTAACAGGGTCTGAAGCGGAAAGTCCTTCTGCAGCTGTGGAAAGTGAGAGCTTTTTCACACCCTAGGGGCGTGGATGGGTATCTATAGATGTCTTCTCTTCTGTGGGCTGTCGCTCATGGTATGGTTTAACACCGACCAGGAATTTACAAAGGTTTTTCTTCCAGACCTGGAGAAATACAAGCAAAGCCTCTTCCCCGTGTTATCTTGCGGAGAGAAGTAGGATCAGCTTCTTCATGTAATAATTTAAACAAAGGTTGTAATTCACCAGTTGTCAACCACAACTGAGGTCTAATCCAATTAATGTCTCCCAGTAGCTTTTGGAAATCATTTAATGTTTTTAAACAATCTCGCCGGATTTGTATTTTTTGAGGCACAATGGCTTGAGGCATTAAACAATATCCCAGATAAGAGTAAGGAGGCACTTGTTGAATTTTTTCTGGGGCTAGAACTAGCCCATAATTATGGAGCTTTTTTTGTAAATGAGCAAAAGCAGCAAGCAACTTTGGTTCACAAGAGTGGGCAAGAAGTATGTCATCCATGTAGTGGATGATGTAAATATCTGAAAATGCCCTTTGGGTAGGTTTTATTGTAGCTGATACAAATTTTTGACATAATGTAGGGCTACTAGCCATTCTCTGAGGTAGCACTAGCCAATGATATCTCTTAAAAGGTTTTTGTAAATTAACAGAAGGAACACTGAAAGCAAATCTAGGACAGTCATCAGGATTTAAAGGTATAGTATAAAAACAATCTTTTTAAGTCCAAAACAATTTTATATGTGTTTTTTGGTATAGCTGCAGGACAGGGCAAGCCTGTCTGCAAAGCTCCCATTAATTTTATGGTTTTATTAACTTTTTGTAAATCTTGTAAAAATCTCCACTGACCAGATTTTTTTTTTAATAACAAAAATGGGAGAATTTTAGTGGAATTAGAGGAAGCAATGTGTCCCTTTTAAAGTTGCTCCTGTACTAGCAGCTTGTAAAATCTTTTGTAGGGGGGACCTTTGATCTTTTACACCTGATAATTGCCTGATTGTCACAGGTGCTAAAACAGGAGCCTCAGGCTGTGGATCCAGCCCTGCAACTACACTTGGAGGAGAATTTAGTTGTAATCTAGGCTTTTATTTTGATTGAGATTTTAATAAAGGCCCAGTCTGTTGAGCCTGTCAAAGATAAGATATATTCCAAAATGCTCTGTGGACTCCCCTTGCTTGTGAGCTTCTTCACAAGCCATTTGAAGAGGGGATCGTACAACAGAGTCCGATCCTGGCTTAACATAACCTGGCGAAGGCTCAGCAGGCATTTTCCAAACCAAAGACTGCAGCGGAGGTCCCCACCTACGGGGCTCCTCAGGAGGTGGTGCAGAGGGATTAACTGTGGGGGGATCTTTACCCCGAGGATTCCATTGATCTCTAAAAGGAATCTGGGGACTCCGAGGACAATTTTTTCTGTCCACAGCAACTTTAAGCTCAATCAGCTGTCCCTGAATCTTTTTTAGCTGATCTGCAAAAGAGAGTGCAGTGCCTGCAGGCTGCTCGTCTCCTTGAGCCATAGCCACTAAAGGAGAGTTTTTGTCCCTATCATATTTGGCTATCTCATCTTTTAATTTTTCCTGATCCTGAGGGTTTAAATCTTCCCGGTGCTCTACCGGAGCTTCCTGACAAACAGGCTCTTTGTTAACTTTAAGAACTCCCTCTAACAACTTTGCGCCCCCTCCCTCCTTCTCTCTCTCTGCCGGAGAAGCGGCAGATGGGAGAATTTCCTCGTTTTCAGCTTGTTTCACTTTCTCTAGCTTGCAGCCCTTTTGTTTAAGTCCATGGGCAGCATAATAATCTTGTAACTGTTTTTCCACCTTTCTTTTGCAATTTTTATAAAACTTGTCTAACTGTTCTCTGCTCACCCGACTGCCACGGGCGGTAAGCAACTTCTTAAGTCCTCTAACATACAGGTCCTTGCTGCTGGCGTGACCCATCCTTTTTCCCTAACTCGGCCCTTCTTTCAAACAAAGAAAAAACACTCAGGTGTCCTTCTGGCCGTGTCCCTTGCGGGGCCAAATCCGTCTTAGCTAGAGGCGCGCCGGTATAATCCCCCGGCCTGGTGGGTTGTAAAGCCCAGTCGCCGTTATGCCATATGACAGAACCGGAACCGCAGGTTAGGACCCAATCAAGCTCCGTAACACGAAGTCGTGGAGCTATCACTCACTCACACACTCATTCGACCGAGGGGACAGTGCCTTGCTCACCGTGCATCCACTGATTAGCTCCAATGAGCTGGGCCCTTGCCACACGGTGTTCCTCACTATTACCCCTATATTCAGTCCCTGTTCGGGCGCCACTTGCGGCGGGCCGGCCGCCACGAGTCGAACGGTTCCTGACAAGGGGAGTGGGAATGAAAAAAGGCACTCACACTTTGATGATGGCGATCGCGGACCCCAGTGTTCCTGGAGACGACTGAGTTTATTCTGTCCCCAGAATTTATACCTTCTGTGGACGTGCAGTTTAGCAAGTACAAAAATGCATTACCTAGTTAACAGTAAAACTTTAACTTTAACACAGGAGACACAAAATTTACTGAAACTCCCAAATGTAATTATCTTATCAATAGCCCTGATAGGCATCAGCCTTCTGTTCTGGGAACTGGCCACTCCCACCACATTCCTGAGCAGCATGCAAGCACTCTGCAGATGCAGGCAGAGACAATTGCTTCAGTGGGAGGAAATAGGTTAAGTATAAACTGAGCCATTCTGTTAAGGCTTTAAAGTTAACTGCAACCATGGCTCCCCACAAGACACTAGGAAGCTATTTGTCAACATTAAAAATTAGATAGCGTTGGCTCACTTTATTTTTAATAAGATTTCATTTTAAGGTTGAAACAGGTGAGACTCATGTTAAATCCCAAATTGTTGCTTTCAGTGACTGTTTCAGCTGGGGCTACTGTGTAGCAATAAGCACATTGCATCTTCTTTTTCTACAGTGAAAATAAACTAAGATTTCCCTCTGATTCACTATCTCCAACCGGAAGATTCACTACACTGAAGGTTTTAGTTCTTAGCCGAACAGGAGTAACATGGGCTGAGGTAATCATATTTCTTTATTACCCAGTAATTAGCAATTTTAAATTCTTGGTTTAATTAGTAATTGAAGCACCACTGTGGCCTCATTTTAATAGGATTGTTTAAACTGTCTTATAGACAGGAGTTACAGGACCATTGTAGTGACGTAGAGGTTTCTATCTAGGAATCCATATTCTCTGGGCTCATTCGGATTTGTTCTGGTGTCTTTCTGGCCGGTGGCTCTCCATAGTGCTGTGCAGTAAATGTGTGCCAAGCTTCCAAAAGCCTTAGTTAGCTGCTGATTGAGCATTTAGCTGCCTGAGTTTCCCACAAGTGTTCTTAGGGCAGAGAACAAGCAGCAGGAAGGTTCTCACATCCTTTTGAAGTTCAGCTTCTAGAATTCTCTGTTCATTGTGTGCAGCTGGGAGGATTCCTGGGTCCCTGGCCCAGTAGCATATGGAACTTCTCTCTGGTACTGCTGTTTTCTGTCAGGGGCTGACTTTACACACCCAGAATATTCCACGTTCAAACAAGTGCAGAGTAGTACACCCCCAGCAAGCTGTTCATCTGTGAAATGTCACCGAGGCACCTGCCTTAGAGATGTCACCTTGAACTTGGGTCCTTCCAGTGGCCACGGCTGTGTAACTTCTTTCCTGGGACTCCCTCCCCAGGGTTAGTTAGCATCAGACAGGCAGGGCGTACAGGAATGCTGGTGGGGAGATGGCCGTCAAGTTGAAGTGAGAAAAATCAGGAGTCATTGGGAAGTTCTGACTGATGAGTACATTCTTTACGAACCCAGACTGGCATCGAGCATTGAGGAACGGTGTTTCCTTCCATTGCTTAAGCAAACCACAGAAGTAACAAGGACGCGCTAAGTCAGCCTCTGCAGTCCACCTTGGGGGTGCCTGGTCCATTTCCGGCTTGCTCCCCATGCGGTGCCGACACCTGCCTTGGCTTCAGAGTGCCGAAGTTAGGCTCCGTGTCATTGAAACACATGCCGCTAGCATTTTAATGTTACCACCCACCCACCAGCCCTCCTGGCCTGAAATATAGTCAGTAAAGAAACGTCCATCAGGTACTATTTCTAAAACAGTGACTGCACTGAACTCGTGGCAGCCCGAGTCACCCCCTAACTGCGTCTCCCTTCCAGCTGCTGCAATGTGCTGCCGGGTGGCCGGTCCTCGAGGAGCTGTACCTTGAGTCCAACAGTATTTCCATTTCAGAAAGGTAACAAGGGGTGACTTCCCTGCGCCTGTCACCACCTAATCATGCTGAATAAAGTCTCAGTTATATCTTAATTTTTAGAAGGATCTGCAAGAATTAGAAAAATGCTTCTTCATTGCCTTGACAAATTAGAATGTCTACTATAACTTCATTACTCATTGAGGAAAACCCCATTAGGGTGAAAGCCTCGAATTAAATGTTTTTGAAGGCATGAATTTTATTAGTTTTACATACATGTATTTAACTTCTGTGCTTAAATGGAAAATCTGTAGGATTTGTTATAAAGATTAAATAATCATTTGTAATTAGCACTGTTTGCTTAAGGTCTATGTACCAAAGTAGTTGAAACGCTTGATCCCTTAAGTAAATTAAGTATGTTGCCATCTCATCTTCCTCTTTTATTGATATTATTAAATTACTATGTAAAATAAATGTGGGCAAATTTACAACAAATTTTTAAAGGATTCAAATTAATGATATTTTACCTTACAGAATAATTTATTATTCAGGCAAAGGCAGGTTTCTAAAAAGTAAACTTTCTGAGATAATTTTCGATTCATAGGCAATTACTACCCAGTTTCCTCCACTGGTAACATCTTACAAAGCCGGGGTGGGTGCCACCGGGATCCCGTAGAGACGCAGAGTTTCCAGTTCAGGGGTCCCTTATGTTGCCATTTTATAGTCGTACCCACTTGCCTCCCGCCCCCAGACCTCTCCATACCAAATGTAGGTATTTTAAGGCAGTGCCTTTGAAAACAAGAGATTAAATTCATGTTGAAAAAAATTTATTTTCCATACAGGCCGATTGATGTTCTACAGACCCTCAAGTTATTAGACCTTTCCTCTAATCGGCTAATTGATGAAAACCAGCTGTTTCTAATAGCCTATCTGCCCAGGTAATTTGCTCCTAAAGTGCCTATTATAACACATTTTAAGTGAAGGGATCATATGCTATATATACTTTCTCAATGGAAATACAGTAGTAATGATGGAATTCCTAAATCGAGGAACAGTTTAGGAAAGGTTTGAGTCTCGAGTTTACTTGTGAACTAGGTACAGTGTAGACTGTCTGTACTAGGTAACTGAACAGTGAATGAGTTGGCCCTGGTGCCAGTGTCAGAGGTCGTCACTCATTAGACGGGGGAGTCTCTTTCCTCTTTGAGATGCAGCCAGCACAGCAGCAGGCCCCCAGGACTGCTAGGTGAGTGAGATCATTAGAATGTAGCTTGAAGCATCCACTTTGCTTGAAGCGTCCATTCCCCAAACTGGGCTTCAGGGTTTCTAAGCATTTTACCTGGGATGAAAACCTGGGGTGTAGGAAAAAGTTCACAAATGTAGTCTGGCTGCTAGGCATTTGAAATTGTTCTGTGAAGTCAAACTGAACACTTATAATTGCAGATTAGAACAACTAATCCTTTCTGACATTGGGATTTCTTCTCTCCATTTTCCAGATTCTGGAATCGGTATGTAAGACTACTACCTTCCCCTCCCGTCCCCCATACTTGAGCTGTTCCTTTCACTTCTACTGTATAACTTAATTCTCCTTTTTCTAGGGTGCAAATCATCAATGTTTCCTTCCTTGCAGTACCTCGTGCTGAACGACAATCGGATATCACAAGTAAGGGCCCCTTCAGACGTGCCCACCACCGTATCACTGAGTCCCACTCTCATGCCCCAGTCTGTAGGTTCCTTCTGTTAAAAAATGTTTTAAATTGAAAAAGGAAAGCTTCCTCAGAGGGAAGCTCCTCACAGAAATCCCAACAGCTCCCCTCGTTTTCCATGGCGGGGAGTGAAGGCATGGCCTTCTTGGTGCCTGTGAGATCAAAGCCTGTGCCTCACCCTGGAACGAACCACTTTGCTTTTCTGTTGCTACTTCAAATAATCTGAAAAACTAGCCTGAAACATGTTTATTTTCATTTGTTTTCTTCTGTGGGGCTGCAGTGGTCATTTATCAATGAGCTAGATAAGTTGCCGAGTCTGCAGGCTTTGTCGTGCCTGAGAAACCCCCTGACTGAAGGGAGCGGAGCAGAGACCGCACGTCAGTTCATCATCGCCAGAATCGGGCAGCTGCAGACCCTGAACAAGTGCAAGGTGAGTGCTGGTCCCGGGACCAGGCCTTTTCTTAGACTAGAAAATAAAGTATCAAAAAATGTAAAAAGCATGGCGGCTGAGTGGCTCAGGTAGTTGCGCTGTATTTCTAACACCGAGGTTGCTGGTTCAATTCCCACATGAGCCAGTGAGCTGCGCCCTCTACAGCTAAGATTGTGAACAACGGCTCGACCTGGAGCTGGGCTGCCGTGAGCGACCAACTGCCTCAGCCGGGAGAGCACAAGGCTCATAATACCAGCCTGGGCCAGGGAGCTGCGTCCTACACAACTAGACTGAGAAACAAGGGCTTGAACCCGAGTGGGGGAGGAGGGGAAAAAATTGTAAAAAACAGTATTTGACTATTGTCAAGGACCAGATGTGGTCTTCCTCCAAATGGTGAAGTGTCATCCTGTGCGTTTTGGTGACAGTGGTGCTTGCTGACCGACCCTCGAGTGGGTTACACTTACGTTAGTGCCAGGAAGCTGCTGCCCCAGCCTTACTCCCTCCGAGACAGGCCGAGCAATACCGGGCACTGTCCTTTCCTGTGAGGGGGACACAGGCGGAAAGACGGGCCCCGAGCTTCTCTGTCCTTCCTTCTCAGCCACTCTTGTCATAAATGGGTAAGGCAGTGCCCTGCCCACCCTTCAGGGTCAGCTCCTCCAGGTGGGTGACCGCAGGCACCTGGCAGAGTCCCGAAACCAGCTTGTGGGCAAATACTCTCGTGAAGAAAAGTGTAAAACTGAAATTTTTTCTTTCTAAATAAACTCCTGAATACTGTCAATGTTAAAAAGGAAAGGTAAAAAAATATTGTCTGTCCCTCTCAATGATTCTCTAAGGGTCAGCAGTGGAGGAAGCACAGGTTGCAAAACAAACACTCATTAGAAAAATGCCTCAGTGGACTTGTTTGTATTTCCCACTGACATAGATTCTTCCAGAGGAGAGGCGTGGGGCCGAGCTTGACTACCGAAAAGCATTTGGAAACGCGTGGAAAAAGGCGGGGGGCCATCAGGACCCAGCGCAGAACAGGCCGAACGAAGAATTCCTTGCTGCGCACCCCAGATACCAGTCACTCTGCCTAAGTGCGCACTGGGACTTTCGGGGAAACCCTGTCCACGGGGTGTCGCAGGAGGGCCGCGCTTGCTTCTCTCCCTGTGCCACTTCAGCAGGTTGGGAGAGGAGTCTGTTGTCTATGGAGAGGATGAGTCAGCAGCATCTCTCAGCAGCAGGAACCTGAGAAATGGGGGTGGGGGTGGGGCGGCTCTTAATCGGAAGTTCTCTTCTCTGCCCACCCCGGCCAACCTCAGGAAGGGCAGAAAGGGCTACAGTCTCTCAACCTGGCTCCAACCTAGGGAACTGAACCAATTCAGAGCATTTGAGGGTGGAACCCAGGCACTGGTATATTTTCAGCTGCCCAGGTAATTTTAGCGTCCGCACAGGGTCACACGTGCGCAGTTTTTGCCCAGCACTGCGTTCCGGGCTCAGACACACTGTGTGCTCCTCCCGGGCTGGCACTTGGTGTGCCAGCTGCTTCTCTCTCTCCGGCCGCTGTGACTTCATGTCTCTGTCCTTGATGTACCTTCCACCTTGTTCTGACTTCATTATTATTCCAAATTTCACTGTTACGTGATTTTCTTTATATATTTCCTAATGCGAGGAGTTCACTGCGGAAACGCTTCAGGCTGGAACATTATCTTTGAGGAAGAAGAGCTGCCCGTGGGAATTGCTTTCAGATTACTCCATTAGCTGGCCCAATTTCCTGGCCACTTTAGGTGAATTCGAAATCACTTGGGCGTGGGGAAGGGAGGCCTAAAGCAGCCCTGCAGGTGTGGCTCAGTGCTTCGCTCTGCGGAGCTGGAAGACAGAAGCACAGGTACTTGGGGTATTTACAGAAATTGTCAGCAGCCTGGCTGAGCAGGAGAAAGCAGGAGAGCACAGCTTGCCTTACACCCTGCTTTCTACTGAGGCTGCTTCTCCAAGCGGTGGTTCTGAGCGCCCAGCCTGGCAGCGCGTATCTGGCCAAAACTGGGTAAAGGTGTCCTGTGAGAGGTGCTCCAGGTAGGACCAGGTTTCTCTCTCAGGACTCAGGGAAACGTTAGCACAGGCGACACTTGGACGTATTTGACACTTACCTAGGCTTTTCTGACTGGCCTTTAGTTCATCACTCATCCGTTTTTGTTTCTTCTTAAATAGAATACGGCGCACCTGAAGATGGGGAACTCAAAACACAACAACCGTTTTTGCTCAAAAACCAGCTACTAAGTAAGAACCCCTAATTCAAAGACACCTTATTTGTATTTGAGTCCTTAGGTGCTGAAACAGATAGTGACGACCTAATAGGAGTTGTTTCTCTTAAGTACCTAAGTGAGTACTTCGATATTTAAAGAAATGATAAATTCTCAAATATGTCCAAATTATTCTGTTGGAACATTTTAGCAATTCCCATGCTGTAAACACATTTAACAGTGTTACAAATGTGGGAAGTATCTGAGCGATGAATGAACTGAATTGTATTTGGAGATTTGTGACTTTTCTTACACTTAAAAACCTAGCTACATTGTCAGGAAGGAAGGATTTAGGGGAAAACGGAAGGCGATAGAATATTGGTCCTGCTGTTTTGTTGTTGTAGCAATTCAGTGAAGTATTAATAAAAGGAATTTTAAACATCACTAAGACCTATTCCTTTATTAGGATTTGAGCCAATTCTACTGAACAGCTGTATCTATCATTGGCAGCCCGGTTATCCTTCTTACGTAGGTCTCATGTAGTCTTTTTCCTTTTTTCCTTCAAGCACTGAAGATAAAATATCCTAATAAACTTGATGAGAAAATCATAGAGAAACAGCTGCCAGGTAAGCGGAATGAGTCTGTCTTCCCCTCCTTATTCTCCTGCATAGCCGGCCCAGCTCTGAGTTGGAGGAACTGACATAGTTCACTGTCGGAAAGTGTGGCCTTTTTAGAGTTGATAGATTTTACTTGGACATTTGTGACTTTTTGTACATTCTATTCCTTACCAGTCAGGAATCCCTGCAGAAACTATTTAGATACCGTCTTTTAATAGACACACTTGAAATGTTTTTCTTTGAAAAAACTTTAGAACTTGAAATATTTGTGCTACTGGGATTGAATGTTTTGTTTGGAAAATATTTTTGTGTCAACCAAATAGATCTATGTGACTTACCTTAAACTTTCACTCGAGAGAAAAAATTACATTGTCTTTCAGTATCCTGTGATACTCAAAGATTAAACTAGATTCACAGTTAAATACTAAAATATAAACAGGTTAAATTTAGAGGAGGATTTGAAGAAATAAAATATATATCACCCTAAATAACTAGTAAAATACCTTTCCTTGTTTGCCTGTCAGTGCAGTAAACTCACACTGATTTTTAAATTAGTTTTGTCAAATAAAACAAGCTTATCCTGGTATTACTTGTGGATGGCTTTGGTTGTACTTTCTGATTGATAACCACTTAGTGTCAATTTACCAGTTAGCACCCTATTTTTCTTTACTAGCAGTCCAGTCAGTTTCTATGATACATAATTTTGCTGTTATGTAAAGATGAATTAAAATTAGTGGTTCTTCTTTCATTATTCTGTTTTCAAACTTAAATACTGTCAGTAAAGGCACTAAGTGAAGGAGGACCAGAACTTGTTAATGTAATTGGCTTGGGATGTCTTTGCATTTTTCCTTTTACTTTCTAAATACCTGAAATCAATTTGTGACAATGGCTTAAGAATGTCATTAGATCTGTGAAGCTTTCTTTTGTCAGCATGTCCTGGGGAAGAAGGACCGTGGGAGTGTGGGGGCGTGGATGTGGCCCTAGGCTGCTGGTGACCGTGTGTGCCTCCCCTCTCTCTGTCTATATTGTATCTGACTGCCCCAGTCCGTCTGAGATTGTTACCTGCTGGGACATCCCGTGTTCATGTTCTGAGTTCCATTAGTCTTCAGGTGGAACTAGTAGAGATTAGAATTATCCAGACATTATATGTAATAGCTGCTGCTTTAAGCTATTCAGAGTCCTGTATTCTCTAAACTCAGCAGTAAGCCAGTTTAAAACAGTTCTTAATTTTTATGTCACATGATGTAAATAGCCTTTGAAAAGAAAAATGATGAAGAATGTAAAATACTGAAACTTTTTACCCATCAAACGTGGGGTTGGCATCAAAAATCAGTATATACTTGTAAAGTCGTGTGGTAATTGGAATAAATTTAAAAAAAATGCTGTGACCAAGCATTCTAAAAATCATTCTCATATTTACTGGGGGAAATGACTGTCTGCTGGTGGAACCACACGCTGCACTATTGTGTTTCTGAAAGAAGGACGTGGGTCTAGAGCTGTGCTGTCCAGTGTGGCTGCCACTAGCCATGTGTGGCGATTCAAATTCATTAAATTGAAATGGAAATAAAAGGTTCAGTTCCTTCCTGACACTCACCCCATTTCAGGTGCTCAGTAGCCACATGTAGCTGCCATACTGGACAGAGCAGGCCTAGAGGAACCGTCATGGAAAGGTGTATCACTCTATAATAAAGAAATGCAAGCTGTAGACCAATATATATTACAAAACCTTACAGAAATAGAAAAAAGCTTGGAAGCATACCCATCAAACTTGCCACACTGGTCATAGGGAAGCAGAAAGGTAATTACTCATCTCTACATTTTCTGAATGTTAAGATAATCATGTGTTACTCTGTTATTAAAAATAGTAACGTCATTTAGCTTGACACGCAAATTCCCCCTTTCTTCTATGGACCCAGTACAGGTAGGCAGATTTCTTACGAGAACTGTTTTATGACCAAACGCTTTGTTTCTGGTAATGACTTAGGACTGTCATTTCCCTTTGTCGTGCAGTAGTTAACCTGTGACTGACCATTCTCCCAACAATGAAAGTCCAGCTAAATCTGAAAGAGCACAATTACCTATCAATCACATACTCACACATAAGAGCAAATTAAGCTACTTAAATTTATAAATGTCTATTGTCTATATTCAATGAACTTAAGAAAAGGCCACTTTTTATTCTAAAATAAAGATAACATTTATTATCACAAGTTGCATAAAAACAGACAGCTTTTACAAAAAGGATTTTTTATAGAAAAATATGTTTGAATACATGTGATATTTGTAGGAACTCCATATTATCGCTGTATCTCCAGCTAAAGCTTTAAAGAAACTGTATTTTTCATAATCAAAATATCCAATATTTACCATATACCCATCTTTGGAAAAAAGTTCTAGTGTTTCCTGAACAAACCAAAGCATTTATTCACTAAGTTACATTTCCATGTCTGGTAGTCACCAGTATATGTGGTCAAACAATCACACATTATAGTAACTACAGACGGGTTCGGGACCTTGTATATTATTTAGTTCACCCCTCACTTTACAGAGCAGGAAATCAAGGCCAGAGGGGTTGAGAGCCCCACTCCAGCGGTCTTTCGGTTAATTCTTAAGTAATCACAAAGATTTTAAAAGAAAAGTTAATGATTTTACTCAAATTTATTCTTTTGTTCAGAGAATATGATTTCTCATTTATTTGGATTAAACACCACCGAAATGGTATGAAAGCTCACTGTCAAGGGCACTTGGGTCAAACACTGGGTCCGCCTCCCAAATGACTCAGTAAATGCTGTGAAACTTTGTTCCAGGCAATTGGCGCACCTTTCCCTAATCGTTTACTTGTGCAAACTGATACTGTCTGTCATTGCAATTGTGGGTTTGTCATGTGAGCTAGTTAACTGTCATTTCAGAGAACTGAGGATTTTTCTTTTCTTTGATAGACTCCATGACAATTCAAAAGGTGAAAGGACTGCTGTCACGTCTTCTCAAAATTCCTGTGTCAGACCTTCTGTTGTCCTATGAAAGTCCCAAAGTAAGTTGCCCAGCAAAACACTATCAAGCGTAGTTCCTACAGTGTGACATGCTATTAAACTGAGTCTCCACATAGCACTGATTTTAAATGGAGACCACAGACCTTGGTGTGGGGGGGTTGTATATAAAATGCTTGGTTGGATCTGTCTTACCCCTCCCCAACCCTCTGTTCTAATTTTAGATGCCGGGCAGAGAGATTGAACTAGAAAATGACCAACAGTCATTACAGTTTTATTCTGTGGAAAATGGAGATTGTCTGTTTGTACGATGGTAACACCTAACTAATAAAACTCAGACTAGACTGTGTATTGTGACTGGGTTCGTTAGACAAATGATTTATTGGAACAATTCTCTCAAAAAAAAGCTTTTATAACTTGCCCTAAGTATAGAAAAGATCGTACTTTTCATTGCAAGTGACCATTTCTACGCTTGTATATAATAGCAATAAAGGTTTTGCACCTACTGATTTTATTTCACATTTATTTTATAGCTCATGACTATACTTCATTGTGTGATTTTTCTATCAGATATAGAATCTGAACACAGTTAATGTCTGTCATAAGACCAGCTTTACTGGAATTCTCTATTGATACTACTAGTTTAAAAGGTTACTAAAATGATTTGGTTGGTCATTTGGGGAAATGTCCCTTAAACTTAGGGAGGCATACCCCCTACTATAAGAAGTATGTGTTATGATCTCTCTTCTCAACTGTACTATTTTTAGAGTACTCACAAAAATTAATTACATACTTTTCCCTACACCTAGAAGATTAGCAGCTCTGATTGAAATTCACTTATATTAGGCAATGACAGGAGGAAAGCAAAATTCTTTCAAAGTGTCAAGTATTTAGAAATATCTTTCCCGATGGCACTAAAACCCTGAGAGGTATCTGACTTTACTTATATTCACAAAAATTTAGCATTTTTGTTTTTTTAACAGAAGTACTAACCTGTGACCTTCAGGATTTACGTGAAATGTCAAAAAGAAAAGTTGGGTTAGTCTACTTAATAAATGAACTTCAAAACCAAGGTCCAGAACTGAGAATTACATTGGTTCTTTTTCAAGTTTAAGTTGCCTACTTCATTCAGACACCCACAGAATCTAACATTATGCCTAGAAACCCCAAACTTTGGTATAAGTGACCACTGCTCATAAATGATCACACAGCCATTTCTGTGAGTTGTTTTTGGCCCGTATTAGGCTACACGGAGCTATGCTGCAATCCAGGTTGAAATTCCAACTCGGTTACTAACGATCTCTGAACAAGCCAAGTTTTAACCAAAAATGATAGGTAATGAATCAGCTGTCAGGATTTAGAAATATTTTTTCTTTTATAAACTATTTGGTATTTTTCAAATCATCTTCCAACACATGAATACAGTTTTTCTTATGCTACAATATCAGTTGATTTTTAAAAAGGAGACTTTGTGCAAGCATTAAGAAATACCACACTGATTTCAGAAGGGCCAGCCTAGGACTCTGTTTCTGAAGGATCATACAATCCCTGCCACACCTTGGCTGTCCTCAGACTCACACCCAGATTACTATTCGCCTACCCTGGTCTTTCAACACTGCGACTTAAGTCACCATCAGCTTGCTTCACACTGACAGGGGTCGCCACACAGCTCCTTCAGTTTCCATAGTTCTGTCAGCTCCTGCGCGGAATACTGAGGGGAAGACAGCATGCCCGGTTCACAACTCTTCTCACACAGCCACAGGCTGTCCTGTTGAGAAACAAAACGAAAGCTGACTGGGGAGCTGTGATGTGAAACTGCGTGAGGACAAAGGGGGCACATGGGCGCTTCTATCCCAGGGAAGCTGAGGTTACTGCAAAGACAACTCAGTGTGTGAACCCACTTGGCGTTTGTGGGGTGTGGGGAAGGCACCACATGCAGCGACCCCGCGGCCCTGGAACACAGAAACAGGCAGTGTGTGCATTAAGAGACAGCAAAGGGAGTTCTATGAAGACAAGGTCTGGAAACCACAAATGGAAAGTTCCATATTTGCTATTATACAAAAAGGTGGCTACACAGCATTATGAGTGACAGCAGCTCTTCTGAGGGAATGCTTAGAAGATTCTGGGGATTGCACCAAGTGCTTTATAAGTATTCACTAATTTAATTCTCATCATAACCCTGTGAGGTAGGAATTATTTCCCTTTTACAAACTAAGAGTGAAGTACCCTGCTCAAGGCTGCAGGAAGTTAATGTAGGTAAATTGATGCCGAGTTGGGAGGATAAAAAAGGGGGCCTGTCAAGACTCCTCACAACAGGTCCTTAACGATCAGCCCACCTCCCAGCTTCTGTTCCCGGCAATAGAGTAAAATACAGATCCAGAGAAACCATCCAACCAAAGAACATAAAAATACTGGATACAACCTCAAACATCTTTGCAAAGTATACTGAAGTAGAATGTGCTGGAATTGGCATGGGCCTTGGAGCCTCTGCCTTGCCCAGGGCCAGGAGACTGACCAGAGACTGCCACAGCCAGCCAGCACCCCTGAGGGGTGAAAGCCTGGGAGTATTAAGAAAACCAAGCTAGGGAGGAGGCTTGTCTGTCTCCACCTGGGCCCTGGGTGTGATGGAAAGGGGTCTCCTGAGCACGGAACCACAGCCCGCACTTGGGTGGGTCTTTGCCTGGAGTCACATTCTGTAGAGGCCCCCAAGTCCCAAGTCAGAAATGTAAAATGCTCATGGACGGGAACACCCGTAGGTAGGTGCACGGCAGAAAAGATGTAAATCCCCTCTGTGGAACGCCTTTTAAATACAGGCCCCCCACCCCCCCTTTTCCAAGGAATGTGAGGTCACCACAAAACAAGTCTCAACACATCAGGAGACAAGCTCCATAAGGAATAGTCTGCAGAGCCCACAAACTACAGAATCAGACCCGCAGAGACCAGACACCAGAATGATCAGATATAGAAAGAGTTCTGTTCAACGTGAAATAACGTCAGAGGTAGGACTGAAAGTACGACAAAGGAACAGAACTGTCAAAGCTGACTGAGTAGATGGGGTTGATTTCTGTTCCCCCGCGAAGTGCGGGTGTACTCTGGGCTCCAGGTGCTATGCAGGGCTCTTTCTGTCCCCTGCACCTTTTCTGGCCAAAACGGAAGCAAGAATCAAGAATTCAACAGAAATCTCTGCCTGCTTTCTTCCCAGTGCTCTGTTTTCCATTTCTGATCCATGCAGATTCATTTCTTGTTTTTCTAGCTCAGTGATCAGCGTATTTTAAAACACCTCACCATATTTTATCCACCATTTTATCTGCATCAGTCAGAAGGGTGGCGGGTCCTTGGGCCACACACCACACTGCTGCAAACTTGAGTCACCTGAAACTTCCATTCAAAACATTTCCTTGTGATTTAAACTCAGAAAAATATTGGCTGAGTACCTCGGTGGATTATTGTGAATTAAATCAAGAGCACAGTTACTGATGCTAAAATATCTTCACTGTTCCTTCCTCAACTCTCCAGAACCGAGGCCAGCCCCACTCAGACCTGCTTACCTGGTATCTTTTGGGTCCTATGGCTGCCATCCAAATGCCCATGCTTACATCTTCACCCTGTGCATGCACCAGAAGGTTTAAATGCAAAAGTTTAAATGCTGTACCATCTGTAAAGACAGTGCCACACCCATTCCCTTAATAAATTATTTTTATGCCTCTTTGTTTCATAATTTAACCTGAAATCCAAGCCTGTGTTAACACGGACAGAGTAAAAGCTAAGTGGCTTTAACACGAACACCACACATCCTATAAAAGTGGCCCGTCCACTGCTCCCATGGACCTTAGGCCTCCAGCACTAATAGTGTGAGACCCACTGGATCTAAGCATGAGGCGGAGCGATTCCTAACATGGTCCCCAGAATCAGCGAAAGAAAGCACCTGCTTATCATGTTTCCTCTTCTGAATATAAATCTTTATACTCCTCCAGGGACGAGTAAATGTAGACTGAAAAGATAGTAAGGAGGCTCACAAAAGGGTTTAGGAGTAGAATTTAGAGCCCAATTTGAGGGACAGGCGTGTCCCTAATTCCTGAGCAGTGACTCCTCCACAGAAGGAGTAACATGGTCCTTCCCACGGGAAGCTGGCCCTGCTCTCGGGATACTGGGCGGGATGGGTCCACTGAGGCCAGGAATCCTCAATTACCTGATAGGTCTTTAGCCTCCCCGCATTGCTGGCCAGCCAGTGGACGATGTCCCTGGAGACCACATACCCTGACCCGCACGCAAAGGCAGGGTAAGCAGGGCTGGGGTACTCCAGCTCCTGCCACTTTCCGGTTCGGTCAACTGCCCAATTCAATCTGAAACTGAGATTCAAAATCAGTTGGCTTTTTGTGTTGGTCTGACTGATACATCCTATCGCTGTTAAGCTTGCCTCCTTCACTCTCACTACAAAGGACAAGCTGTAGAAGCAAGGAAAGAAGAATGAGACAAACTGTTTTTATGTTTTCAGTCTAAAGAAATTATTTATCTAGTGGGTGCTTTGTATAAAAGATCAGTATATCAAATTCTCTCAAAGTTGCATTTGTGGTTTTAGAATGGAAAGCACATTGTCTTGTGTAAAATGCTAAAAAAAAAACTTCACTAATCCTTACTGTATTGCTGAAGAAACACAGAAAATAGTTTCAGAAATGTGTCACAAGTTCATCCTGACACATAATGTACAGCAGCTTCCAATGTGAGCAGCACTCCTTTCCTGGGCATGAGCAGAAAGCCCCATCGTCTTCCCTCCTACGTTACCTCACGTTTTCCATTTTAAAAAGTGTTCCCCCTCTAACTGTAGATTAATAAATTATAGTGACCAGGAGCCTAACGGGGAAATTTCCCATCTCAACCACATTTTTCTTATGAAGAGTGACATGTATGTGTCATTCTAAATGAATTCCCTTTGCTCAGATACACGAGTGCCAAGGGGCTAATGACGTTAACTTACTTTCCCCACCAAAAGTTAGGACCATCCAGGTTCTTGTGGGCAATTCTGTTAAATACAGCTTCCAAGTCTACGTAACAGTCGTCATCTGTCTTTAGTAATAAATCAAAGCTGGTTGTTTCCACAGTCCTGTTGGCAAAAAAGGGAAATGAATGTCGGTGCCTCCATACAAGGAAACAAAACAATGCCAACGTCACATTTTAATTAAAAACGGACCCTCTGCATCCTGTACACTTTTTCATTCTCTTACTCCTCCAGTGCTGAGAACATGTGCTCTAACAGAATGCTGCTGTGACCAACTAACTACAAACGTCATCTGATTTTCACTATGTGGCCTAACAGAAGGACCAGGCCGATTTGAAAAGGTACAAAGGGAAAAACACAGAAAAAAGACGTGGCTTAAGTGGAACACAGGATCAAACAACTGCTTCACCAGTATTGCTCAAGCAGACTGTGGAATCCATTAAGTATTTGCGTTCTAATAAGAGGCTCAGGGTGAGGGGACAGGTGTCACACCTGGTCTCTGACACAGAACAACACTCTTGTACAACAAGCAGCAACAATGTGCTATTTACATTACACTCAGCTATTTTATGATTTTAAAAAGACTGAGTTATAACATGAAACACATTTTCCCTCGGAAAAGATTTCCAGCAATTAAACTATTACAAGTGACCTTTTAGAAGGCACAGGAGGGTAACTTCATTTATCTAGACATAAAAAATATGTAATGACAACTAGAGATAAAACTGATACCTTATTTCACATTGCCAATCCCTGTACATGTTTGTTAAAAATCCCAGAGTCTTCCTAGGAAACCAGTCAGATGACAGAAACCTGAATTTAAAAAATCAGTAGAAAGTTTCACTAGGTCCAAGCATGGTGAAGGTACCAACAATGGGTCCACACCAAACAGTATAACCCTGTGCTTCTACAGTTTCTGCCAAATTAACAGCATAAGGCATACATAACAGTTATTTGCTAATTAAGAACTTTAGTGACAAAGGACACTGAGGTCACTGATGAATCAACTGAATAAAGAATGAATAATGGAAGCTTTCATTTACCGAGCGGAGGGCAGACCGGTGGGACAGGCTGTGGGGAAGTGGGTCCCCAAGCGCAGCTCTGGTGGAAGGTCGTGCTCATCCTGGTGGAGATGACGGCCCAAAACAGACAGTGGTGGGAGAGACTGATGGAGAGACTAAGATCGGAGATACGCATGGAGGAGAGGAGATAAGACTTAACCTGAAGGTGGTATCTAAAACTGAACTTCTACAACAGGGAATCAGTCCCTACAGGAAGTTGTAGAACTCCAGTACTGGTTTCCTATTTCCTGGACCTCCATTCCCACCCAGCACCTCTTTATATCCTTGCCTTGGCCCCACTTACAAGGAATGCCCATTAGTACTTGAGCTAAAAGAAGGTTCTTTTTCTTACTGCAGCTGTCCAAACTTTAGCTGGTAGTATAGACACATCCAAACTTCCAACTTTTCTATCTGCCCTCTACCCATAGGATGATTCCAAAATTAAATTAACTCTCCTAGACTATGAAACAATGCCTTCCATAAACTAATCAGACTGGCTACCCCTCAGGACCATAGAGTACTTGATAATTTCCCACTCTGCCCAAGGCAACAGAGAAGAGAAAGGGACAGAGGCGGGCTCACCAAGAAACAAGCTCACTGATCAAGTTTTAAAAGAAATGACAAAGATATGAAGACACTTGACAGGTTTAGTCTAGACAGAGACCAGACAGTCTTAGGGGGCTCAAGAGCAAATTATGGGATCCTAGAGTAACTAATAATATTAACAACTATATCTATATATGTTAGATATCTCTATCTATCATCTATCTATCTATCTATCTATCTATCTATCTATCTATCTATCTATCTAAACTGTTACTATCACTGTTGCTATTATTATTATAAAGATAAGAATTACAACTAAGACCCAAGAAATGCTAGAGAGTCTGGAGGTTATGATAGACTAGGGGTTGTTGAATTTTAAATACAAATTTTGGAATTAGGGCAAGCAGTTTTCAAATGGGTGGAGCAGAGAAAGGAAATACAGTGTGGATTCAGTTGAACAGAATTCAGACCAGTAACCTGGAGTGAGTGAGTGACTGGGGATTTAGGAAGGTGGGTATGAACACAACTGAAAATGGGCCATTTTCAAACTCACTGATGTTCCTCTCATGTTGGCTTGAGACAACCAAGGCAATGACTCAAAGGAATGACTTTGCCTCAGAGTGAATCAATTCTTGCCTGTTTGTTTTTGATAGATTCCTATCACTCATATTATGGATGTGCTGCTCTAAATACCAAAGCGGCGGCATTTTACAAGCTGTACCCTGACAGAACCAGGATACAACAGATCATATTCCAGGTGTCTGGGGATCTTAGGTTGGTTTATTTCCGTAAAAAATCTCAGTGGTTTGATGTTGATAAATTGTTTCTACATCAAAAGAACAATAAAACAGTTTCTGGCTACGTGACATTTTTACAACCTACCATTTATAGAAGTTCAACAACTTAGCAGGAACATTTCGGTAAGTGTCGACAACATCCACAAAAACAATATCCTCATAGAAGTGGCTCTCCTCCTTCAGCAAAGCATCTTCCTTGTGGAGATTACTTATATGATCAATAAGTCTTCGAGGGCGAGAATGGAGGTTTTGTAAAAGAGTATCACCTTCTACAAAGGAAAAGTTGAGAGCTGGAGAAAAATGCTATTGCAAACTCAAGACCCAGACCTGTACCACAATGTACGCTGACACTTTGTTGCCACGGTAACCTAACAGGAATCCAGACTTTAGGGACTCTGAGGTAGGGACACGGGAACCCTCAGGATGAACGGACCCTGGAGAGCAACCTGGCGGGACCTGTTGGGCCGAGGATGCGCAGACTGGAGGACTCAGTAAGTCCACTCGTAGCTAAGTCCCCAGAGACAGTATTTTACATGATCACAAGGATATTCATCACAGCAGTGTTTGCAACAGTGAAAAAATGGAACCAATCCAAACGACCACTGACAGGAGAATGGCTAAATTGTGGTATATTCACATAATGGAATACAGCAGTTAGAAAAAAATCAACCTGAGCTTCCTCATTAAAAGGAATGGCAATGAAAAAGTAACGCTGAGGAAAAGTATGCTGCTCACTGATATATGCAATGTGATACCATAGGTATCAATTATAAAATATTCTATTCAAAACTACGTTAAAGATATGCACATACAGAGTAGAAAGCAGAAGCGTAAGAATGGGAAGGGTACACATGTATGTCAGGACGCTGGTATCCTCTCGAGGGGAAGGGAGACGAGCAGGGCCAGGGAGACCAGCAGGGCGGGGCTTCAACTGTATCTGTGATGCTTGCTTTTCTTTCTTTTTTTAATGGAAAGAAAAGAAGCAGATTTATTCTGTAATGCTCTCTTTCTTAAAAAACAAAACAAAAAACAAATCTGACAAAATGTAAACACTTAATTCTGAGCAATAAGTACATGGGTGTTTCTTATAGTGCTCGCTCTCTATTTTTGGTGTATTTATATTTCATAATAAAAATGATTACTAATGTGCTTAAAAGACTTTACTACCTCACAAATTAAATCATTTGTCACATTTGTGCAGGGACTGTCTTCAGATCCTATGGATTTAATTAAGCAATTCTTTCACTAAGGCAGGATTTTCTCAAAGTACAGAAAATTTCTGAAAAACAAGAAAAGTGAGTGGCTGACAAGTGGAGAAAGGAAACTGAAATGTAATTTAGCGCTCTACTTCTTCTAACTGCAAATGAACACTGGGGGAAGGGAGACTGAAGACCTACAGTCTTGGATTTCTGCCTCTGCCACTATCCGTGAGATAGTGGACAAGTTACAAGTTTCTGGGCCTCAGAATTCTCATCTGTAAAAGGAGGAGGGGTTCTCAGGGACACTTCCTGAAATACAGATTCCTAGGCCCCAAGCCTAAAGATCCAGCTGGTCTGGGGTGGGGCCCAGGAATCTGTGTGTTTAACACGTGCCTTCCTGTAACTGATGCAGGTGGACCAGACTACCCCTTTGAGAAACACAGGCTTAAATGACATTGGTTTCTTTTTAACCCTTACATCCTATTATAATATCCTTTCACTTTAATATAAAGATAAATAGATACAATTTAATACTTGATACATATGATTTAACACTTGAAAGAAAGTGCAAGTGTCAGAAAATAGCAGTAACAGGAAAACGGTTGGTATCAAGATGAGAGCAGAAATTAAATACAGGCCTTTCAGAAGAACAAATTACACATTTTGTTTTATATTACATATACCTGAAAAATGAGTATAAAGCAGGGGTGTCCAAACTTTTTTCAACGTTTTTTATCAACGGCCATATGTGGTAAAATACACAAACAGCCAGGCCACTCACTCGAGGTGAAGTACGTATTGCCTCACCTGGTTTATTTAAGTAAACTAAATATATTTTTGGAATTTGCTGCGGGCCAATTAACAATGGATTGCGGACTGCAGTTTGACACCCCTGGTATAAAGTAATATATCTGTGTGTGTTTTAAATCTAATGATCTGTCTAGGTGTTGTTTAAATGAATCCTATGGTTCACAGCCTCTCAAAGTTTGGAGGCATCAAATTTGTCTAAGGAGCTTGTTAAAATAGTTATCTGAGCTCCAGCCCTGAAGATTTTAACTTAGTAGCTCAAGATATGGCCCAGCCAGAGATCTGAATGTACCATGTGATTCTTCTGAATGGCCCTTAGACCCTCAGATTTAAAAAAAATTAACTGCTGGGCCGGCCCGGTGGCTTAGGCGGTTAGAGCTCCATGCTCCTAACTCCCAAAGCTGCCGGTTCGATTCCCACATGGGCTAGTGGGCTCTCAACCACAAGGTTGCCAATTCAATTCCTCAAGTCCCGCAAGGGATGGTGGGCAGCGCCCCCTGCAACTAAAATTGAACACGGCACCTTGAGCTGAGCTGCCGCTGAGCTCCCGGATGGCTCAGTTGGTTGGAGCGCGTCCTCTCAACCACAAGGTTGCCGGTTCGACTCCCGCAAGGGATGGTGGGCTGTGCCCCCTGCAACTAGCAACGGCAACTGGACCTGGAGCTGAGCTGCGCCCTCCACAACTAAGACTGAAAGGACAACAACTTGAAGCTGAACAGAACCCTCCACAACTAAGATTGAAAGGACAACAACTTGACTTGGAGAAAAGTCCTGAAAGTGCACACTGTTCCCCAATAAAAAAAAAAAGTCCTGTTCCCCTTCCCCAATAAAAACAAAAAAACAAAAAAACAACAACAACAACAACAAAAAATTAACTGCTATTCAGATTTTCAGATATACCCAGTATATGAGAAGGTATCATATTCATTTTCATTCCTTTATCCTAAAATTCGAGTTATTTCAGGCTTGTCTGAAAGGAAGCTTCCTCACCCAAACCTTATTCCTTTTCCTTTAGCCTCACTGAGAGAAACTCTGACAAACATTCAGGGTGCACAGCTGCTGCCTGTAGGACGACTCAGTGCCAGAAGTCTCAAGGGTCCCCCTCAAACTAGTGTTTAAAGACTCCTGGTGGTACTTACGTGAACTGACTGGCCAAAGAAAGGAAGCTGCTCCACCTTCCCGCTCCGCTGTGCTGCACTGCCCAGGCCCCACGTGGGAGCCGCTCTAACAACCTGCCTGACCTCTTAGGCCAGCCTCCTGCTGAGCTAAGTCAATACCTCCCTTGAAGGGTGGTCTCATAGTTTTATGAAAAAAATCTCTGGACTGAAACAAATCAGGGATCCCTAGATCTTAAATCTCTATTTCTAATGGCAAGTTTGTGGCCAAAACCTATGTACCTTTTCCAGCTTATCCTCGGGGATCATGTAAGAATACAAACACTTCCATGAGGAAACAGTGCCTAAAGAAAGATGCTAGAAATCTAAAAAGCCACAGCTGATTGGCGAAGAGGGTCTGCCCCGCCCCCAGCTCCGCCTCACACAAGGGTCTGCCCCGCCCCCAGCACTGCGCCGCGTCCGGGGAGTCCCTGAAGACTTGCCTTTCAGGATCTGGCCTCTGCTGTCCCCAGTCCTCAAGAGCCTTCAGAGAGGCTGGGTCCTCACTTTTATAGGAACCCATGGCCTGCAGAGCTCTGAGAGGTCAGACACAAGCAGTACTGGGCACCCTTGTTCCAGGAGTGACGCTGAGGACAGGTGACCAATAACAACTGCATCAATAACAGGGTTTCTTTGTTAAAGATCACGACAGAATTCTCAGGAATTCACAGATGTGGATGTTTAAACGAGCTTCATTCAAGAAGACAAACACAGCCCCTCCTAATCCTATCATACATTCCCTTTAGTTTTAAAGACATGTTTAAGCTAATGCCTCTGACACTAATGAGATATATTAGTCGTTCACAGAACTGAAGATAGAGACCCTACATTTCAATATTCACATTATGAGGAGAGAGAGTCCATGTGAAGCAGGAGGGAAAGCTGAGTCCACTGCACCATCTCCACCAGGGCCACATGGAGGAGTCAAAACACAGCATTCCTCGGTCAGAGAAAAAACCAGGTTCTCTGTCTGACTGAGGCAGAACGGAGCGTACTACAGCCACAGGGCCTGGTCTACAGTTTGGCAGAAGTCTCCATGACCAAAGCCACAGCCACACGAGGCCAAGAAAGCCCAAGGGTATTAATTTTTTAAGATCACCTTTACGGTGACAGATGCCTTCCGCCTACGAGAAGATAACAAATGTCCACTCCACCACTTCTACTCAACACTGTACTGGACATTCTAGCCAGGACAATCGACAAGAAAAAAACGAAAAAGGCATCCAGACTAGAAAGGAAGAAGCAAAACTATCTATTCATAGGTGATGTGATCTTGTGTGTGGAAAATCCTAAGGCACTCACAAAACTATGAATAAATAAGTTCAGCAAGGCTGCAGCGTGCAACATTGATTTCACAAGAATCAACTGTATTTCCGTACTTTAGCAATCGACAATCTGAAAATGAAATTTAAAAAACAGTTCCACCTACAATAGCATCAAAAAGAGTATTTAAGAATAAATTTAACAAAATAAGGGCAAGACTTGTACTCTGAAAACCACAAAACATTAACTGAAAGAAATTTAATAAGACCTAAACAAATGGAAAGGCATTCTATGTTCATGGCTAAGAGACTTAATGTTAAGAAGGCAACTCCCCAAAATGATCTACAGATTCAATGCAACCTCTTTCAAAATCCCAGCTGGCTTTTTTGCAGAAATTGACAAGCTGATCCTAAAATTCATATGGAAATGCAAAGGACCCAGAATAGCCAAAGCAATCTAGAAAAAGAACAGAGTTGGAAGACACACACTTCTTGATTTCAAACCTTACTACAAAGCTACATAAATCAAGACAGTGTAGCTCCGGTGTAAGGACAGACATATAGATTAAGAGAACAGAAGATTCCAGAAATAAATCTTTATATTTAAGGTCAGAAAGTATAGTAAGTAGATAAGTGGTTGTTTAGGGTTGGAGGGAGGGAAGAATGAGGAGTGACTTAAAGGGTCTTGGGTTTCTTTTTTGGAGCAATAGACATGGTCTGGAATTAGTGGAGATACTTGCAGAGCTCAACATACTAAAAACCATTTCATTAAACACTTAAAAAGGGTAAATTACGTGGTTTGTGAATTACGTATCAATAAAGCTTTTAATTACCAAAAAAAAAAATAACCTTTTATGTCAAAGTACAAAGTAAGATTAGGTACATGAGATCAGTACCAGCCAACTTACCTTGAATAGTATAAATAAAACCACCTGCGACTCCCTCCACACCTTCCATGAATTCATGAGGCAATGCACCCTCCCCAGCCTGAAAGAAACAAGAATAGAAGTGCTCAATGTTTCATGACTAAAAATACATTTCTTATACTTAAAATTTGATCGCAAACTTCATAAAGTGACTCCCAAGTATATAAAGCTGTCTAAGCTTAGGTGCACCAGACTTCCACTACCAGGATGACATCACTATGCTCCTGCCTTTGTTATCTAATTACAGGTATATGCAGTAGTCCGTACAGTGTTCAGAATTTCCAGCTTACACAGAATCATATATTCTTTTTTTTTTGTTTTTTAAAGTTTATTGGGGTGACAATGGTTAGTAAAGTTACACAAGTTTCAGGTGTACAATTCTGTATTACATCATCTATATATCACATTGTGTGTTCACCACCCAGAGTCAGTTCTCCTTCCATCACCATATATTTGATCCCCTTTACCCTCATCTACCATTCTCCTCCCCCTTACCCTCTGGTAACCACTAAACTATTTCTATGTCTATGAACTTTTGTTTCTTTACTTGTCTTATTCTTTTGTGATATTCAGTTTTATATCCCACATATGATTCTTGACTTTTTCTGTCTCACATTTCATTTAGCATAACAATCTCAAGTTCCATCCATGTTGTCGCAAATGACACTATTTCATCTTTTCTTATGGAAGAATAGTATTCCATTGTGTATATATACCACATCTTCTTTATCCATTCATCTATCGAAGGACACTTTGGTTGTTTCCATGGCTTGGCCACCGTAAATAAAGCTGCAACAAACACTGGAGCATATATATCTTTATGGACTAATGTTTTCAGATTTTTTGGGTAGATACCCTAGAGAGGGATTACTGGGTTATACGGTAATTCCATTCTGAATTTTTTGAGGAACCTCCACACTGCCTTCCATAGCAGCTGCACCAGTCTGCATTCCCACCAACTGTGGAGGGTTCCTTTTTCTCCACAGCCTCTCCAACACTTATTATTTGTCTTGTTGATGACTGCCATTCTAACTGGCATGAGGTGATATCTCATTGTGGTTTTTATTTGCATTTCTCTGATGATTAGTGATGTTGAGCATCTTTTCCTATGCCTGTTGGCCATCTTTATGTTCTCTTTGGAGAAATGTCTCTTCAGGTCCTCTGTCCATATTTTAATTGGATTGTTTGTTTTTTGTTGTTGAGCTCTCTGAGTTCCATATATGTTTTGGATATTAGCCCCTTATCTTGAACTTGCTACCATAATAGTACAAAAATCAATTTTATTTTGCATTGTAGCACCACCACTTAAAAAAATTATTACCACTTTTGATTTCTTGGAGATTGAAAATCCCCATGAGTTCAGATGCATGTAGGCAGAGTTTGAAGGCAGGTGGCCACTCTGAGAAAAGCCCCTCAAGCAAACAGTTCAGATGGAGTCTGACTGATTGCTGATGCTGCTGAAGGGGCCTAGACAACGGCCGAGGAGCCAGCCACACGCCCGTGGACGTCTCAGCACTGCAGGCTCTTTTATTATCAGAGATTTACCTCTCTTCACCTCACAGGTTACTCAGACGGAGGCGATTCACCTGTGTGTGTGGCACGCCGAAATGGCACAGCTACCAAGCTGTCCTCCAGCTGCTGTGCTCTGGGTGAGATGTCAGTCACGCTTCTGCACAGTTACAGCGTCTCTCCATACTCAAGTCTCGACAGCACTACTGTCCTGTACAAAGCAATGTTCTAAAGCTACTGGGGAGACAGTGTCCCGAGGTGACTGTGGTGACATCGTTTACGTCGTTTACAATACGGTGTGTAGCTGGATGTGGAGGAAACTACAAGGTGAATGCTATAGACTCCAGCTTTGGAGTTCCATAAAAGGTTGTATACTCTATTTTTTCTTGTATATGCTATATTGTTTTGCTTTGTTCGGAACTTGATAATACTTTCTGTTTATTAACTTCTATCTAAAAGTCATAGCTTGTCTTTTATTTTGGCTTTAAAAAGTTTAACACTATCACTTGCTGGCAAGGGAAGACGACTTAGGAGAAAACTTAAATTTGCACATGGGGTTTCTTAGAGTAGGCTACTAAGTTACTTTTTTTTTTAGGTTAGCTGAGTGTTTAAGCTCTCTACAGCTATAATTCAGCCCCAAAGTGGACCATTTAAGTCTTTACATTTGAACCTAGTCCTCAACTCAGAAATAATTTGATTTCGTTTTCTGTAACCAACTCAATACTATAAAATTCCAGCATGTCTTATATATTTTTAAGTTTCACAGAAAAGGAGGCAAGATATCAAAAACACTGCCTTGAAAATAAGAAAAAAAACACTATAAACGCCATAAAACATTTTATCTTAAATAAAAGACTTCTCATAAGAAGGGAAGAAATCCTAAACGTGGCCACAGGGCTAAGTTTGTAAGTCCATATGAATTTGTGGGTCTGCTTGTGTAATGTCCTTCCTCACTGGAGTACAAGGTCCGCTGTGGGCCAGTAACGGACCTGTTTTGCCCATCACGGTGGTTGGGTTACAACAGGTGTGCAGTAAATGTTTTCTGAATGGGTAATAACATACCATATGATATTCATTTCAATTCAGGAAATAATTCACGTGAATAAGGTTAAGACTTAATGAAAATATACTAAGCTTGTGAGTTTAACTGCTAAGTGCTTTTCTAATCATTAGACTAGAGCATCCAGGAGAACAAAAGGCTGAGTCTATGACACCACCACAAACAGTGTTTATTTCAAGTTCATCATATTAAGTTTACCTACACCTTCAGCAAATTTGAATAAATGAAAAATAGGAGAGGCACACATCTCAGCAATATAAGTGAAAGTGAATACTCAATCTTATTTCCAATACTTTCACCTACAGTATTTTAACTAATATCCTACTATCAAGGTGAGACAGTGAATATTCTGAATTCTGCTAGCAAGAGTTCTTAATGTTGATACTATTGAGAAATAAAATGCCACACTTTTAAAAATGCACTGATCTTAAGGCAAAATTGTGTATTTGTTAATGGTGCAGTTACAAAACCATAGAACATTTGAGTTTTTCTTCTATACTATGGTCACTGCACAACTTTTTACTCTATGTGTTCTAAAACACACACCATTCCTTGTCCCATATTGCCTGGATTGGTGTAAAAGTAAATTTAAAAACACCGTTATGGAATAAAAATGCTGAGGTATGTATAACAACCTTTTAAAAAAAGAATGACTTACTGTAATGACTCTGAGAACTCCTCCTCCATCATTTACTGTCACTTGGTGGAGATTTCTTGACACGAGGCCCTGGAGGTCTTGACTCTCCCACACGATTGTACCTTCAAAGCTCTTTTGTGAAAGATGAAAAGTGAGTGCATTTCTCTATTGTTGTGATTTAGGTGTTAAGTTTTTTTAAAAAATTTATTTTTAAAAAGATTAAAATTTAAAAAAAAAAAAAAAAGATACACAGGTTAACGTTTTTATCCCACAACTCTAAACCACCATTGTTAACATTTTGGTGTATATCCTTGAGTCTGTTTTTTTTTCCATACACATCTAAAAAGACGATTACAAAGGGTACATAGATGACAATTTTGCATGCTGCTGTTTGTCATTTCCCACTGCATCTAAAGCATTTATTTCCTTTTGCTGCTGCAGCTCTTTTACAACCATTCTTTTTCATGTATGAATAACAAGCCATTGAGTGGATGCAGCCTGATTTACTCAAACATTTCCCTACAGTCAGACATTTGGACACTACCAAGTATCTACTGAAATCATGTGAGGCATGTTTTGGTGCCAAGATTTATTTTTCCCCAATAATTTGTTTTTTATTTAAAATAAATTCCCAGAGATGAAATTACTGGGATAAGAAGAGAGATATTTTACCTGGATTTTGGTACACAGTGCCAAATTGTTTTTCAAAAGCAAATTTTACTGCTTTTTAGGGTTATTTGCAATTTATGAAAATGTCTTGCTGTGTACTCTTTCCAGTATGGGATACTAGTAAAAGAAAAGAAGTTTAAGCTAATTTGTCAGGTTAAAAAACCGATTCCTCATTTAATTGTGTTTCTTTGGATTTCTAGTGATGTTTATGAATTATATAGTCTTTGTCATGCTTCTTTGCCATTTAGCTACTAAATTTTATATCTTTCTTATTAATCTGTGTGAGCTTTTAATAGATAATCCTGTGTATGTTTTATATGCTAAAAATAGTTTTTCAGAATTGTTTGCCACTTATGGGTTCTTTTTTTAAAATTCAGAGGTCAATACATTTTCTCTTATCAAATGGGACAAGTTTTTCCTTGGTGATTATTACTATTAAATCCTGAGCTGAGGAAGTTACGTTCCCCTCCCCCAAGACCTGATACATATTTAAATTCTACCGTCTTCTAATTTCTCTGTGGTTTCCATTTATAGTATCTGTGCCCTGCTGGCTCAGTACTGTTCAGGTCAACTCCATACCAGCTCAGAGAGGCTTCTCCAGAGACGCAGGAGAAGGCAGCCAACTCCCAAGTTCTATCACATCAGACTCCTTATTTTCTTAAAACCACTTAGTACTCTAATACTTCCTATTTATTTTTCTATTGTCAAACTAACGGCTCCCACTAGAAGGCAAGTACCACGAGAGCAGGGATCCTGTATGTCTGTCTTATCAACCACTATATCCCCAGCACCCAGAATGGCCTGACCTATAACTGGCACTCAAAAATATGTACTTAATGTTGAATTCAAAATCAATGAGAATTAATTCTGGTAGAGCACATGAGATAAATGATACAGCTTTAATATTCAGAAAAATGTCATGTATTAAAATTAAGGGATAAGTGCTTTACAATAACGTCTCATTTAGCAAGCATTATAAGGAAACAATATGAAAGTGAATTTGTCCAACAAGCTAGGCCAGTGGTTTGCAAGCTTTTTTTAAGCAATAAAACTTCTCTACCAAACAGATAAAAACACTGAAAGGGTCTGGGTTCCTCAGGCAGTCTGTCACTTTATATTCAGCTCATGTGCCTCAATCTTCATCACTTGTGACCCTCCTGATGCACTTGGTGGAGCCCTAGGGTTCCTCAGAGCAGAGCCTGCAGACACACCTTGTGTCAGCATTTCCTAACCTTTGAAACAGAGAAAATGATAGCTGCCTCACAGGGCTGTTTGAGGAGTAGTGATAATGTATACAGCACAGTGTCTGCTCAGCAGAATACAGCTTTATCACTACCTGAGGAACACAGAAGTGAACTACCCCTTTAAGAGATTCCATTTTCCTATCTGAAATAGGTGCTGGTTATTTCTATACTTTCCCCGGCGGCCTTAACTTTCTACTGAACTTGATGTTAAATCTCAATTCTGTAATAGCAAAAAACATTCTCTCACAAACAGATATATTCACAGAAGGAAAACAAAAGGACTTGAAGAAATACACCAAATATGTAGGGAATAGATGGATGACATCATAGTCTTTTAACCTTTCTATATTTTTGTCAAGTTTTCAATAGTGAATATGTATTATTTTCACACTTTTATAACCAGGAAAAACAAAATCTTTTTTTTTTTTTTTTTAAGGAAAAAGTTTTAAACTAAACATAAATACACAACTAAATAAGTTTGGGGTCAATCTTCTTTCAGATATGAGCCATTATTTAAACTTTTGAGTGTCTACTGTGTACCAGGCTGTGGACAATGTGTTTGAAGATTTGAAAAAAAAACGAAACAGCCCATTTCTTGAAATAATCATAACATGCAATGATAGGGTCAATAACGAAAGAAAGTTCTTCTGTGCTTGGGGAGGTCAGACAGAATTTTAGATGACTCTGAGAGCTAAGTTTGAAGGAGTGTGAGTTAAAAAAGTGGGAGGCAGATCAAATAACACATCAGAAGGCACAGACTCGGAACAGCACCGCATAGTCAGAAAAACGGACAGCACTGCATATTGAGAAAAATGTTAAGTAGTTTAGTATTGCTGAAGCACAAGGCCGAGGAGAGGTAGAAAGTAGGCTGGGGGTCGGCTGCTGTGTCTGCTATAGAAAGTCTGTCCTTTACCTAAAAGGCAGCGGGAAGCACGGAAGGCTGCAAGTATAAGAATGACACAATTGTATCTGCAATTTTAGAAACATGACTCCAATAATGGAATGGCATCAGGACAGAGGTTGGTAGGGAAAGTGGCAAGTGGACTATTACAGAAGTCCAGGAGAGAATTATGTGTCTATCATTTAGAAATTAAGATCGCAAAGACACAAATAAATGGACAGATATTCAATGCTCATGGATTAGAAGAATTACTACTGTTAAAATGTCCATATTACCCCCAAGCGATCTACGGATTTCAATACAATGGCTATCAGAATTCCAAAGGCATTTTTCACAGAAATAGAAGATCAATCCTAAAATTTGTAAGGAACCACAAAAGACCCCAATAGCCAAAGCAATCGTGAGAAAGAAGAAATAAAGCTGGAGGCACCATGCTTCCCCATTTCCAATTATATTACAAAGCTATAGTAATCAAAACAGTGTAGTACTGGCGTAGAACACACAGATCAATGGGACAGAAAAGAGTCCAGAAATAAACCCATGCATCAGTCACCTTATGGCAAAGGAGCCAAGAATATACAACAGGGAAAGGACAATCTCTTCATTAAATGGTGTTGGGAAAACTGGAGAGCCACATGCAAACACAATGAAACTGGGCCACTATCTTACACCATACATAAAATCAACTCAAAATGGATTAAAGGCTTTCCTACCTTGGGCCTGGCAGAATGGCTCCTGAAAAGAAGGGTCATTTTGCTATCAACGAGATAGTGACCAAAGAATAATACTATCAACATTCAAAGACCATCCATGGAGTGGGTTTCAAGAAGCGTGCACACAAAGGGATCCAGAAATTCGCCATAAAGGAGATGGAAACCACCAGACATGCGCACTGACACCAGACTCAACGGAGCCCTCCGGGCCAAAGGAAGAAGAAATGCCACGTACTGCATTCCGCTGCGATTGTCCAAAAGGCATAATGAGGATGAAGTCTCACCAAATAAGCTCCATACATTGGTTACCTATGTAACTGTCACCATTTTAAAAAGTCTACAAATGGCTAATGTAGATGAGAACTGCTGATTGTCAAATAAAGTTATAAAACTGCCTCTCAAAAAGGATTAAAGAACTGAATGTAAGACCTGAAACCATAAAACTCCTAGAAGAAAACATAGGCAGTAGGCTCCTTGACATTGGTCTTGGCAATGATTTTTTTGGATTTGACATCAAAAGCAAAAGGGACCACATCACACTGAAAGGCTTCTTCTGCATAGCAAAGAGGACCATCAACAAAAGGAAAAGGCAACCGACCAAACAAGAGAGAGTATTTTCAAATCAGATATCTAATAAGGGGTTAACCTAAAATGCACAAACAACTCAACAGCAAAAAACAAAAACAAAAACTGATTAAAAAACGGCAGAGGATCTGAAGAGACGTTTTTCCAAAAGGACACACAGATGGCCAACAGGTACATGAAAAGATGCTTGACATCACTCATCATCAGGCAAATACAAGTCAAATCACCATGTGTTGTCACCTCATACCTATTAGAATGGTTATTATAAAAAAGACAAGAAATAAGAGTTGGTAAGGATGTGGAGAAAAGGGAACCCTCGTGACTGCTGGTGAGAATGTAAAATGGTGCAGCCCCTATGGAAACCAGTATGGAGGTTCCTCAAAAACTTAAAAATAGCAGTAAAATTTTTATGCAATAGCAAATTTTACTTCTGGGTATTTATTTGAAGGAAATGAGAACACTAACTTGAAAAGATATATGCACCCCCATGTTCATTGCAGCATTATTTACAATAGCCAAGACACAGAAATACCCTAAGTGTCTACTGATAGAGGAATGGACACACACACACACACACACACACACACACACACAGAGGAATATTATTCAGCCATTAGTAAAAGGAAATCTTGCCATTTGCTACATCATAGATGGACCTTGAGGACATTATGCTAAGTGAAGTAAGTCAGACAGAAATAAGATAATAACCACAGGATCACACTTACATGTGAAGTCTAAAAATTAACAAACAAAACCCCAAACTCAAAGATACGGAGATTGCCAGAGGTAGGGAGTGGGGTAGGAGAAATGGGTTAAGGTGATCAAAGGTACAAACTTCCAGTTACAAAATAAATAAGTTCTAGAGGCGTAATGTATAGCATGGCAACTAGTTAATAATACTGTATTGTGTATTTGAAAGTTGCTAAGAAACTAGATCTTTAAAACTCTCATCACAAGAAAAAAATTTATAACTATGTCTGGCGATGCATGTTAACTAGACTTAACTGTGGTGATCATTTTGAAATATATATATATACAAACATCGAGTCGTTATATTGTACACCTGAAACTAATTAGTTTTATGTCAATTATGTCTCGATTAAAAAAAGACTGCTCTCTGAGTTGAACTAATTAAATTCTTACATTAAAGGAAATAATGCTTCTGAAAACTTGGGAAGAGCTCTAAAAAAGGAGCTTAATTAGTAAAATTAACATCTTAATATATCAACTGGCCACTATAGGAAAGCTGGGTTATGAGCGAAATTTTGGCAATGAAGTTATGTCCAAGGGGAGAAAAAACCCAATAATTGAAAGATATAAAGCGTTCGGGTCACATCCTATCTGACTGAGCTGAAACACCTACCTTCGACTTTTGTAATAGAACTCAATGCCCAAGCTAAGCATGGTTCAAATTCAGTTTTTCAGGTGCCTGGCATACCAAGGAGGAGGTTCCTAGTTAGGGGTCATGAACTTTTAAATCACTCTGCTAAGCTAACACTCATTAAGGATGAATGAACTGACCTTCTGGTTGACACCGATCTTCTGTAACTTTATCATTCTATGAGAATCTCATCATCTCTAAGTGAGCTAACTGGAAAGGTCAGTGTTACAACCTGAAGCCAAGTCCTAGACCCTTCACTGAGCGAGGCTGCTTTGGGTGCATCACGTGTCTTTCTCTTGCCTATGGTATACTCTCCTTTCTTCTAAAACTTCAATAGTGCTCAATTTTAGGAGAGAGAACTGACAAGATCTAATGAGCGCTTGGATATGAGGCTTGACGATCAATTCCATGATTCTGGTTTGGGTGCCGAGAAAAAGGAGACCTGTTATCCAAGAGGGAGGAGACCCTATTACCACTGGAATGCCCACGGGATATTCCAATGGGTAAGTTCAGTAGGCAGCTGATGTGTGTAGGGAATTGAGTTCATGAGAGAAATCTGGGCTGTAGTTAGATTTAATAGCTATTAGCAAATGGCTGGTAATGAATGAAATTGACTAAAAAGACTGAGTAAAATAAACAGAAGGCTGAGTATTAAATCCTAATGATTAACATTTAGGAGGAAAGCAAATGAGGAGGAGATAATAAAGTACAGCAGGAAGGAGAACGGGGCCAGATGTGGCTGAACCAGAAGTATGTGTATCATACAAGACAAGAAGAAACTGCGATAAACAAGGCTAAGGACAAAAAGTGTCCCTGCAGTTGGCAGTTAGGTCACTGGGAATCTTAGCGAGTGCTGTTTCAAATGAACCATACCAACGCAAAGCTATGATGACCAAATAAAAATGCTTTGCCTTGAAACTACAAATCTAGAAAACATGATGACAAAACAAGTAATTCATTGTCCTGTCCACTCAACTGGAACTTGGTGTTTGACTTGCTATTTCCCACTGGCTCCATTTTGTTTGTGACGGGCTCATGATACATCAACAATGTTGACTAAACTGAGTAATTACCAGAACTCACTGGTCTGAAAAAATGATCCTGGTTTAATTCACTGAACTTACATAACCCAGAAGTTGTTTTGTTATTAGGGACGGGAGGAGCTGTATCTTCTCTCCCTCCCCAGGCCTGTTCCTGCTCCAGTCACAGTTGAATTTCTATTCTCACTTCTCACAGACCTACTTTCTACTCTCCGACACAAAATAATCATAAAGCTAGGAATCTCTTCAGATGCAAAACAACTTGTTTATAGCAATTCCCTGCTAAGATCATAAGACCAAAATAAAAGTTAGGAAAAACAGCATGGTATATCGGCGGGAAAAATGAGCTCATAAATTATCTCACCCATAAGGTTGCTATCTGCAACCCTTTTCATGTGTTAATTCTTTTGTGTTCTATTTCTAATTTGTCATCCAAACCACACACTGGCTGAAATATATAGTACTTTTGTGCCTGTAACCATGAACAATTCTTGTGGACTGGAGAAATAACTCCATCTAAAGAATTTTAACTTTCCTAAGAAATAAGTAAGTACCCATAATGCTAACAATAATGTCTTTAGTGACTCAAGTGAACAAAAATAGTCTTTTTATTGAAATCAGTTTCAGGTTTCAGCTGCACTATTGAGGAAAATATGAAATTAGAGAAATAAATATTTTAAGAGAAACACACAGCAGTCTCCATTTAAATCCGTGACCCCCATTGAGATTTATGTGTTAGTGAGTCACTTGATGAAAACATTACAAGAGATTTACTTCCTTGACAAGCTACACTGCTGGCATGTTTCCCTAGTAGACTAGAAAGTGTTGGAGGGGTAGGATGAACAAAGCACCTCCGTTCCCTCTCAAATGGCAGAAATGATCTGTTTCTTCCTGGCACTGCTGCTGATGGGCACACCCCCCACTCCTCAGGGTCAGTTTTTCTGTGTTAATGAGCCCCATTAGGGTTGAGGCAGCAAAAGAATCATCTATGTGAAATTAAACATGGTGTGCAAGAGGAAAGAATTGTTTTAATTTTTAAACTTTATTCTTTTTATAAAGCTAATATATATATTTACTATGGAACACTTAGAAAATACTAACAGATAACACAAAAAGAAGAAAATGAAAATCATCCATAATCCTGCTCTCCCCCCACCCTGGTGTAGCCACTGTTAAGTAACTGGAAAGTTTCTAAAAGAAAAACATTACTCAGAAGTAATGAAAAATCAAGTCAATTTAGCTGAAAGCTAAAAGCGGAAAAGCTCACAAGGCTACAGGTATTAAAGTCTTAACAAAAACGGCCACTCACTGTCTGGCTGAGAACTTCCTGTCACGGGGACCTACTGCCAGATACATCACCCAACACACTGGCAAGGAAGGGAACCCCTGGCCCCAACCCAATTTTCATTTTGAAAAAAACTTCAAACCTACAGAGAAGTTGAAATTAACACCCAAATCCCCTAGACTCACCAACTGTTAACATTTGGCCACATTTGCTTGATCTCTGTGTACAAACACACACACACACACACACACACACACACACACACACACATACACACACACACACAAACACACACTTCTGTTGTTGAATCACTTGAAAGTAAAATGCAGATATCAGGACATTTCACCTCTAAATTCTTCAGCATGTTATTTCCTAAGAACGAGGACACTGTAAGGGAAAGTAATATTTTTGTGGACTATTCAAAATTTGTAATTCTTTCTATTGATGGGGAGACTGACCTTAAAATGGTTCCTGCCATGTGGAACGGACCCTGGTGGCCTGAATGGAGAGAGAAGTCCCCAGCCTAAGCCCCAGCCCACTTCCGCATAACCCCCTCCAAGCCACACCCCGAGCCAATCACCAGATGACACCTTCCCCTTCCCCGACTCAAGAAAGTCCCCAACCCATTAAAAACCTGCTCAAAACCTTGCTAGGGGCTCAGTCTTTTGGGAAGGATCCAGCTGAGCCCACCGGTGTCATAAAGCTGACTCTCCTAACTCTCTGAGTGCCGCTTTAATTCTTTCCGGTCTTGGATTCTGCAACACTACAGTCTAAAGTCCTAAAGCTTATTTTCTTCCTTTTTGCTCCATATTGTGAAGGTTTCTCCCCCTGGGCACCACTGACACTGTGGGTCCAATCGTTTGCTGGGGGCTGGCAGGGCACCGTGGGGTACGCAGCAGCTTCCCTGCCCCCCTCACTGGATGCCAGATCACTCCACACCCAGCCTAACAACTGCAAGTGTCTCCAATCACTGCCACATGTCCCCCAGAAAGCAAAGTGCCCCTGCCCTTAAGGATCAGGACCCCCAATCCAGACGAGCAGCACGTGGGTACTGAGTGCCCACCGTGTGGCAGCCCTACCATTCTACATGTATCAGACCAGCCAGCCCCAGAACGACCCTCTGAACTGGGCTCTGCAGCGCCTCCGCCCACAGGGAAGACACACAGTGAGAGGAAGTAGCCGGCACGAGGTCACAGCGGCAGAGCAGGCTGTACCCAGGTACCGCTCAGGCACTGGCACCCAAATGTGCCCAGACATCTTACTCCCAGATGCATCATTTTTCTCTTTCCCACTCCTGACAGTCCTCCTAAGTCTTTTGTGAAAATCAGCGCTAAGTCAGACTTCAGACCGTTCTGTCTAGCAGCTAACACAACGCTACTGCTCCCGGTCTCCTCACGGTCCTCGCCCTTTGGGAATCGCACAAAGTCTGAGTTAGGTTCTGCTCACGCTAGTTCTGAGGAAATGAAGGACTCTCATGAATGACTTGCTTCGATCCGAAAGGAGCTTCCCAATTAGTTAAATCAGGAAAGTAACTTCCAACGCGCCTGGTACACAGTAAGCTAAGCAGAGTATCAGTGTGAGGTCTTCTCTCCCCACTGGGACGCAAGCTGCTTTATGCTCAGAGATCTTTGTATTGTCTCCTCATAGAGCTCCACTGCTTGGCACATACTAAGTCCTCAATAAATATTTTCCGAGTAAAAGAATAAACAAACCAAAGAATGGCTTCCTTCAAACCAGATGTCCCAAAACTTGGCCAACACACCTCACTTAACAAGGAAAAAAGTTCATATATGCAATTTTAAAAAGATACAGGAAAACAGGCATTCTCATATAATGCTGGTGATTATTCAAATTGACACAAACTGCTAAACTGCCCTCCAGAAAACAATCATATGCCTTACAAATGTGTATAAATTTGAATCAACAATTCATCCTAAGAAAATAACCAGTTACGTACATAAGGGAGGTGTAAGGATATTCACTATGGTCTTTTTAATAACACTGAGAAATAAGAAATATTTTCTGGTGTTTTAGTTTTGCGTTTAAAAGTTTTTAAACGGAAGCTCATCTACAGGTAAAATAAAGGAGATGCCTTTGACAGAAAGCATACACAGTTTCAACTACTGGTATGTGACTCCAGAGTGCTACAGCATATCACAAAATGTGGGGTTCTGCTGTTGTGTAAGTGTGAACAGCCCCTAAGGCGGGGGTAGGAAAACGTCCCCTGCTTAGCCAGCAGGGCTGGTCACCTGCCCAGCTTCCACATCTTACCTCGGCTTTGATGCTGTAGCTGAACTGCACAGCTGATCTAAAGTGACTCCCAGGAATGTCTGGAAAACTGACCCCTCCTGTGGTTCCAGAGCACGGAGATGAGGCATGTGCTTGGACTAGACTGAAATGGCCCAAAAAGGCAGAGGGTGATGGGTGGACAATCTGTTCACACCCAACTGGAACCAGGTCGCAGCTCCACTCGGGGACCGAAGGGGGCACGTGCAGCACACAGGTATCTACCTAACCCTGCACCTAGAGGGACCCGGAAGGTGACAGTTCTGTTTTCAGACATCTTCCACAGCTTGGAGAAGTTTAATTTACCTTGGAAATGAGGCCAATCTCTTTGCCATTATTCTGTCTGCACTACCTCACCCCCTTTCTTTAGATAAGTAAGTTACTATCCTTTGTCATTAAAATAGCCATGTTTTAATGACAAAGGATAGTAATTTACTTATCCTACTGCACTAACTAAGCCAAGGTAAAACCAACGCTTTTTCACAAAGTGTGGTTTGGGAACCTCAAGGCCTGGTGAAGCCCCTGGAGCTGGGAGCCTCTCCCACCCCCTGGAGACAGAATATCCAGCGCCCGCCCCTGAGAGCACAGCCCCGCGCCTGCGCCTACAGTCTGCACTCCAGCCGGTACCTCTGGTAAGATGAACTGCTCCACAGGCTTGTACCACAGCTTGTTCACCTGCACACCGCAGCTTGGAGGACTAAAGCGAGCAATGACGAGGGCCTCCTACAAATGGGGGAGAGGGAACATGAAAAATACTTCATGGTGGACACTGCATACGCAACAAGTTTTCAAAACTGCTTACATCTTGGTCGGCTAAATCCCAACCATGGTTACTAACACTGTTGTACTGTGGTTTAGGTATCATTTGGGTTTTCCAGTGCAACCATGGTTATCAAATAAAGATATTTAAGGTAACCAAAGTCGTCATGAAGTTCTAAACCCCTAAATATAATCCATGTAACCTTAAAAAAAACAACCCACCTTGAAATGAGGAACATTAGGGTAAGTGTGAAGTGCTGTTAAATTAAGCCAGTTTACTAGGTTTAACCCCAAAGGGTTAAGAATAAATTGAAACATCATAGATTTCTACATGGAACAAAGCTATTCGGGAATCCCCCTTCCAAGAAGACCCTTTAGAAGAAAAAGCAAAACAAAAAGGGGATATAAAAGAATGCTATTTCACATTAAGTCTGTTGTTTTCTTGGGTCCTTCCCAGTTTGTTTTAGGCAAGAACATTTCCTTATTTTCTCGTGCCCATTCTTATATACCAACTTACACATGGGAAACTTCTGTTAAAGCTATCAAGACCACGCAGAAGTTCAGAATTAAGGGGTGGGGGGTGTCTTAGTGGATTGTGTGTATTTCTTTCATTAACACCAGTTCTTAGCAACACGGTGGTAATACTTTTTGCATCGTGACTACCTGTGAACCCGTTAGCATCCAGCTTAGATTAGGACAAAGATTGACTTCTCCTTGCCTAAAAGTATGTCAACTAAAAGTTAAATCAACATGCTCAAAATTTTGTACATCTGAACCAAATACATAACAGTTAAAAAAAAAAAAAGACTACACATACTAAGACAAGTGTATCAAAAACATTCAAGATTAATGCTAATTTCTAGATAAGGACGGAATTCAGTATATTGCTATTTCAGTTAACTATGTGAATTCAGTATTAATGAAACCTTTAAGCTCAATAATAATACAAACTCCTGTACTTGAATAGCTTAATAAGTTTCTTCTCACTGTAATCATAATGGTAGAAACCTTCAAGAGGACTTGTTCCCTCCCTCATATTTATGTCATTAAGCACATTTACAAACTACACGGATTCTTTAGAGGAAGTAGGGATAGGACAAACTGCAAAAAGGAAACTGAATCTTAAATTCATTTGTATATTTATTGTTGATTAGCATTGTACCCGTTAGTAACAATATTAGCAATAATATAAAAACATTTTTAAAGATGCCTACAAAACACGAACACAGTTCTGCTTCCAGTGACACCAGAACAATTCTCCTGTAGATAACAATTATGAACACTGGACAAAACATTTAAAAAACTAATCTGAAGGCACTGGAATGCGAACAAGGCGGGCAGAAACTGGAGGAAAATCAATACTGTGAAGAAGAGAAAGACAGTGGGTATGCCTCCCCGACACTTTATGGTTCTTTGCGGCACATGGCACATTTTGAGAGGCAACTAAACAATTGAATTAAAAACTTGCAGTCTTTCTGGATGCAGAATGAGATGAAAGAGTTGGAGCAAACACATCAGCTGAAAAGTAAGGAGGAAAACCCCAGAAAGGAAAAGGTCACAGAGAGAGAGCCTAAATTCTTCATATAAACTCTGCACAAATCTGCAGCTGACTCATAAAACACACATTGAAAACAGAATCCAAGCAGCCCATATAAGTCCAAAAGAACTGAAAGGAGATTTCAGCTGCTGTCCATTGCAAGGGAGACAGTTTAAAGTTTCCAGCGTCCAGCTAATTTAACCATCTGCAAACCACTAAATACTTTTTCAAGAAATATAATAGGATCCAGAGACCCTACAATGAATTATTCACAATATCTAGGATATAATCCAAAGTCACTAGATATAAAACAGGAAAATGTCATCTACACTCAAGAGTAAAGATATAATCAATAAAGACAGACCCCAAGATGACTCAAATATTAGAACAAGCAGTCAGAGTTTTAAAGCCATTATTATAACGAAGATCAGGACTGTAGGAAAAAACATGCTCAAAATGAACGAACACAGAACATTTTAGAGAAATAGAAACTACACAAAAGTATTAAACGGAAATTCTAAACATAAAAATTACAATATCTAAAATTAAAAATTCACTGGCTAGGTGTAACAGATTTGAGATGGTAGAAGAGTCAGTGAATTGAATTTGAATACAGATTAATAGAAATTATGAAACCTGAAAAAGAGGAAAAAATTTTTTAAAAAATGAAAACAGTTTTGTGATCTGTGGGACAATTCAAAAAGGTCTAATATGTACAACTGGAACCCCCAGAATACATAGAGAGAATGGGGCTGGGAAATTTTTTTTGAAGAAATTATAGCTGAAAGTTTCCCAAATTTGGTAAAAGACAAATTTATACATTGAAGAAACTTGACAAACCCTGAACAAAACAGATAAAGAAAAACCACACCAAGGTACAACGCAACCAAATTGCTTAAAACCAAACATAGAGAAAATCTTAAAAGCAACCAGAAAAAACAAAACAAAAACCACATTATATACATCAAACATGAGAACCACAATATGAAGGATGGTTGACTTCTCACCAGAAACGATGGAGGCCAGAAAACACTGGAGTGACATCTTTCACTTATTGAAAAGAAAAAAAGTCAACCCAGAATTTCTATATCCAGAAAATATCCCACAAGAATAAAGGGAGGCTAAAAAATAAAAGCAAAATTAAAACATTTTCAGAAAGATGAAAACGGAGTGAATTTATCACAGTAAACTTGCACTGTAAGTTCTCTGGGTTGAAGGAGCGGATATCAGATGGCAACTTGGATACTCAGGAAGGACTATTTTTACCAGAAATGGTAAAAATGTGGGCAGATATAAAACACTGTTTTTGTCTAACTTACTTTAATACACATTTAGCTGTTTAAAGCAAAAATTATAACACTGTACTGTGGGATTTATAGCATACATAGATGAAATGCATATAACCAATAGAGTAAACAAAATGGGAGATGGTAAATGCAATTATGTAGTTGCAAGGCTGTTATATTTTACATGAAGGGGTACAACATTAACTTTAAGAAGACTGAAAAGTTCAGGGTTTATCGTCTAATCCTTATGTCAACCATATACACGAACAATAATAGTGCAAAGAGCTATAGCTAAAAGGAAACAGATAAATTAAAATGGAATTCTAAAAAACATCTAATTAACCCAAAAGAAGGCAGGAAAAGAGGAACAGAGAAATTTTTTAAAAGGTGGAACAAACAGAAAATAGCAAAATGAAAATCTGAAATCCAACCACTTCAATAACTGAATTAAATGTAAATAGAATAAACACTCTTTGTAAAAGGTAGAAATTCTCAGAATGGATAAAAAGGAAGATCCAAGTATATGCTCTCCACAAGAAACAATTTCCAGCAATACATAAAAAGAATAATACATCATGACCGAGAGGAATAGGAGGCTGGTTTAACACTCTAATGTCAACAAATGTACTTTATCACACTAACAGAATAAAGGAGAAAAACCCTGGAAACAGTCCAGGTGCCCATTAATAGGAGAATGGATAAATACTGTGCCCTGCTAGAATACAACTTAGCAGTTAAAAGAAGGACAAGGAAAAATTCATTGATACATACAACAACATGCACAGACATAATGCTGAGTGACAGAAGCCTTACACGAGAGCACTTACTATATGATTCTATTTATATATGAAGTCCCACAACAGGTGAAAACCAGTCTATGGTTAAAAAACAAGAAACAGTGGCTGCCTAAATTTAGGGAATGGGGTAGGGTGATAGAAGTTTGTGTTACACAGGTTTATACAGTTTAAAAAACTGACTGAATACACATTTCACAGTATGTAAAATTAAAAAAACAACAACCCACAATATTAAAGTCTCGTTAATGATACGCACGCTGAAGTGTTTAGAGTTCAAGTGCACTCACGCCTGCAACTTACTCTGAAATATTTTTTTTAAAAAGATAAGCTTGATGAATGACTATATATGTATAAAGCCAATACAATAAAATATCAACTATTTGTAGAATTTAGTTGGTAAATATATGGGTGTTCACTGGGTAACTCTTTCAAGATTTCTGTAGTTGAAAACATGGGAACAGATCTTTTCTGATACACTTCCTTGCTACACTCTTTCAGATACACTGTGAACAAATCAGATTTCCCCAAATATCAGGAACAGAGTAACCTCAATTGTTTTAAACTTTTGTTCCCTCTACATCCTTATTACACAAAAGATTTGAAGCAGCTGCTAGCCTCGTATTATAGTGATAGACTTTTAGGGTTGGGAAGACAGAGACAATAATACCCGCTTATACCTAAGAGTCCCAAACTTTTGATATTCGTTACCAACTTTTGAAATCCCTTAGGCTTTCAGGGATTTGAGGTTGGGAATTTCGAATTTGGTCCAACTCCTTCTTTTCTAGATATAACACGTTTACTCATTGGTATTCTCTCCCAAACCAGCATTATAATACACTACACTATAACGTAAATGTTCCCAATTGACAGGGAACAAAGGTGAAGTCTCCCAACCTATGATACACCATGAGGAAAAAGCTGATGTTTTTGAAAAGGAAACATGGGGAAAACCTTGTACAAGCAGTGCTTACCTCCTGTTCGGCCTGATAAAGCTTGACGGTGATGTTCCTTTGGAAACCCACATTGCTGGTGTCATAAAACACCCCGAGACTAGTAATAACGATCGGGTAGAGAACTCGGAAGCTCACGCTGACAACTCGGTCCTCGGAGAGCTCCGATGAAGTGTCTTCAGAAAGATCAAACGCCTCAATTTCCTGATTCAAAACTAAGGAAATAATGAGAAAAGGAGTTTTAAACAATCAATCAAGTGTAATCTTATTTTACTAATATGAAAATAATGAAGTGGGCTTGATGGCAAAATCTAGGTACTTGTTATATAATTCTTTCACAAATGGCAATAATTTTAAAATACGCTTCAGAAATATAGTTGCTACTAAGAAAAAACAAACTTACTTGGAGATTTAAGAACAGTTTTCAGCCACATCTAAGTAAAATATTTAATGATCAGAACTACTATAATAGATTTTTGCCTACACATGTGCATATGTTCGTATGAACACCACAGGGGAATATTAAATTCAAAGGCATCTATTAGGAAAGGTTGGATAAATAAAGGTTGGATTTAAAAACAACAGTACTGATTGCAGCCATAAATAATAAATTTAGCCTTGCTCTGCAAATTCCAAAAATTCTACTTCTTCTTGGGTAATTTAAAATATTTGTGATGTCAGGCAATTATCACAGACAAGAGTAACTGAAATCACTTCAAACAACACTGAAAACCCCTTGCTATATAACTCTGAGAAAAGATAAGGACATCGAACAGTACGCATTTCTGGCCACCTACTCTGTGCCATGCCCTTGTACACACATCTTCACAACTACACTGTGTGGTTGTGGCTTTATCTCCAGCTTTCAGATTAAGAAACTGAAGCTGGGAGATATTAAGTAATTTGCCCAAGGTCACAGAAAGTGGTAGAGTCAGGAATCAAACCCAAGTTTAGTGACTTCAAATTCAGTGCCCTTTCCACTCCCCCGAAGCTGTCTAATCAAGGTCAACAACCGTCCTTTTCAAATAACTTTTCAATGACCATAAATGACTCGGAATATATTACATGATGCAGTTAATATGGCTGAGAATGTCAGTGCCACTTTGAGAAGTAATATAAAAACCTATTTTACAAGATTATTATATCAAAGTTCTTTGTGTCTTTTAGAGCTATGGTTTTCCAACTTTGCTGAACACACAACCCCATCAGTTAAAAGTATTTATACACACACTCATATTTCTTTACAAAATACATATATTATTGTCAGTCAATACATTCAGTATTAATGATTCTATTTTCTTATTTTCAGATAAATAAGAATTCTGTTTTCTTCCCACTCCCGGAGGATCATTGGGATCCGTGCGTTAGAGTTCCTAGAAAGCTATTTTATACTCAGTAGATGCTCAGTAAAACGGCACTGAGAGCCTTGACGGCTCCTGCCCAATTACATACATGAGCAGGAGGGGAAAGGGGAAGGAACAGACTTAGTTGTGGGCTGGGCACGCACTGGCCGGAGAGTCTAGACTCCCAATTTGGACAACAGAAGTTTTTATCTTTAATATATTTAGTAACTGAAATAGATCCAAAGCAGATGCCTACTACAGGTAGTAAGTTAAGCACATTATAACATAACTATTAATACAGATTTTCTAAGACAGATGAACACAGGAAATCCTGCTGCCTTCATCCTGCTATTAATCAAAACTCCTACATATCCAGAATATGGTGATTAATGCCCATGAGGACCTTAAAGGACTGAAATAAACCTACACACCATTTGAATTATCAGAAAGAAAAAAAATCAGGTTCAATATAAATTTAGTTATACCTATTTTTAAATTTGAAACTTGGGTGTTACATATATGAAAATTTTCTATCAGTGGAAAGCTCTACTTCTTTACTATCAATGAGTAATAGATTTTAATAAAAGTCTAGTTAATTTAAAGGTGAGGTTTTTAAAAAATTGGTTTGGTTTTAGATTTCAAATGTGATTTGTTCTAGGCTACTCTTAAATTATTAGTAATATTTTATAGGTTCATGGTCACTTTGGGACTCCAGTGAAAATTAAAGGACCCTGTCCCATGAAAAACACAATTACACACAAAAGTTTGCTTACAAAGTTAACTAAATTCATAGAAATCTTCAGTAAGAAACCTCTGCTTTACAATGCAGATCTGAAAATATGGTCCAATTTATTTAAAAAGCTGACTGAAACCCAACTTTATAAAAAGACAGGTTCTTTAAAATAAATTAAGCACCTGCCATGTTCTAGAAACTATTCTAAATATTTTATACATATCAATTTATTTCATCCTCATGTCAATCCCTATGAATAAGTATTTATTCCCAGTTTGCAGATGATGAAACTGAGGCTCAAAGGAGTAAATAACGAATCGAAGGTCATACAGCTGGAAAACTGCCCGAGCCTAGACTTAAAGCCTGACTGCAGAGCCCATGACTTAAGCATTCCACGATCGCAGCCTAGAAAAGTGACGTGTATGTAATTACATAGGTTTGACCAATCTTGATATACAAGAAATCATAATCAGCACATTTAAGATTTGGAAAAGTTTAATCTCCCTTAGAACCACAGCTGCACATAATAGGAAAGGCTAACAAACCAACATAGGCGTTTACAGTTACCAACTTCCTAAAACTGGTTCCCAGATAACACATAGAACCTAATTACGAGCACCATTCTTCATCCTCAACAGAACTCAAGTTTTTAATTGTAAGAAATAAAAAAGTACCACTTGTGTTTTTAATTTTTTATTCTATTTCTTTTGCAGAAGCATAGGCAATACTAAGAGAAAGTTGATTCACATACTTGTATCGAAGCTATTATAAATCAACAGGCTGGTGAAATGAGCAGTTTCCAAAAGTTCAAAATTCAGTAATTGAGGATTTATCGCTACTTGAATTTCCAGATGTACCTGAATCATACTGAAACATAAACCCGCTTGGACCCTGAAATTACCTGTATCTGTAAAGAATCTTAACAGATACCCCGAGGACTCTGTCAAAAAGGATGAAAGATAAATTTTGATGAAAGCTCGATTTTCATCTGCTACAACCAGACACCGACCTATTCAGCTTAGCGACTTTTCCTAACACCAAACCTGTATTCGGCAGTCAGAGGGCCGAGAACAGGAGACCCACCTGGATCCGTGATGTTGAGCAGTCTGCAGGAGTAGGGGTCCTCCCGGTCCTCCACAGGCACGCCACAGCCACGAGCACCTATGATGAACTTCACGAGCACGCTGAGAGAGGTGTGGCATGAACGCCGGTTACTGATTTTCACCTTGCACATGCACGTTGCCTCACGCCCACCTCAGAGCTTTTACTTTGACACACGGTATTTATTAGGATTCATTCTAAATTTATTCTTCTAGTCTGGCAAAAAGGGGGAACAAGCAAACCCAAGGTGCTAACTACCAAGTGACTTACGTGTGAGCCCCACGTGTGAAACAATTGGCCTGGCTACCAGCAGACGCTCAGACCACCATGAAGTCAACTTCTCACGCCCACACCTAACAATGCATCTGTGTCTGCAATCTTCTCCGCTTGCTGTCTTCCATTTCAGGTGTTCCTTTTGCTCAAGATTAGTCTGAGAGGAGGTCCTCTCCTCTCCTTGACCTTGCCTCACTGGTTACCTGTAACTGGTGGCCCCTTCCCCACAAGTTGTAAATACGATAAAGTCCTGACTTTAATTTCCATTAACCTACCGTCCTGCCTTGTTCCCACCCTTTCCTATGCAGTGGTTCTACACAGGAATGAACTAAATCTGCGGCCTCTGGTTTCTCGTTTCCCACTCATTTTATGAAACAGAAATGTTAGCTGCAATGGCCCCCCCCTCCTCTGAGATGTCTGCACCAGTGCCACCACTGAGCTGCTGCTACCGGCACACGCTTCGGCCCTCACTACCTGGCTTCTTTCCGGCTCCATAGCGCTCATCTCCTCCAATGCTTTCTCCCCTGCTGACGGGCCCTGCTCAACTGGCACCACTGGCTCTTCCTCCCCAGCTTGTCCACGAAAAGTGGGTATGACCCCAGGGCTTTGCCCTTGGATCTCCTCTTACTCTTTTCACTTGCTCTCCCTGGACAACATTTATGCCCAAGGCTTCAGCTAGCCGGGCAATGATGCCTGAATTAGCCCCTCTAGTTTGGACCATCGTCTAAGATCCAGAAATTCACTGGACATCTTCACCTCGATGGCCCGCAGACAGCAGTGCTGGAGCTTGCTGCTACTGGCTTGAGAGCCAGCTGCTGAATTTTTAGGAAGTCTGTGGGCTGGTTATTAAGCGCAGTCTTTATTACAAATTTAATCACTTAAAATTACAATTAAATACATTATATTATAAAGAAAGGAAATACTCAATCATTTCTTAATTATTTCACTATTATCTATGCTCTGGAGGTTACTTATCTCTGTACGGTGGAAATGTTCTAACGGCACGCTACTGTGTAGCTTCCCCAACTCCGTGTTCAGAGACACCACGTTAGATGCTTGTAACTGGCCACAGTGGCAACATGTACACCAGGGAAACTGACAACCAATAAGGGTTTGATTTATTGTCTTATTGATTGTCTAGACTTAAGAAAATGATGAAGAAAATGTTAATAATGCATATTTAACTGAAAAATGTGAGGTGTCTATAGTGTCTAGAGCCACTCCATTGTGAATAGTACAAAAAATTGAGGAAAGACTCATTGTTCAAAATCTGTTATCTGATTCAGCAAAGTCGTCACTCACTGATACTGACTAGGAGTGAAGTTCTGTCACATATCTTAGTTGTCACTCTAGTCTTATTCTGTAACGTAAAGGAAATGTTTATGTCAGAACTACATGCTTTTGTCAACTGCAACCACAGTTGGTTAAAGACACAGAAGGCTAGCAAGCAACGAGGGCATCCATGAGGGTCAACTGGCTCCATGGACTTGCCAGTAGAGTATCATATTACCTGTCAGTATGTGCTATACACCCCTGCTATCGACAACACTTTTCATAAGCTACACACACATCACACTTGTTCTCAGAGTCAGCTGGTAAACATCTACCAGCACTGTCTGCAGGCACCTCAATGGCAACAAATCCACAACTGAGCTTCCCCATGAAATCTGCTCTTCTCATCTAGTACTTTTTATCTTGATGGAGGATTTCAATATTCTCCAAGTCAGAAAGCTAGCAATCATCCTAGACTCCGCCTCCTCTTTCTACATTCGGTTATTTTCTTATAAGGTCAGCACTTTAGTCCCGCCCCTTCTAAGTCCTTGCCTGAGATGTCTCATCTGCCACTGAGCTCTCAACACCAACCTCCTGCACGACCTGGTCACTGCCGAACTCTCATAGCTACACACCCTCCCCACTCATGTAACAATCTCCATCTCTCCGCCAGGCTTTCCTTCCTTAGCGCTCTGTCTCACACTCATCCACAAACACCCCCATCCCTGTGCTCCAGTGACACAGAACTGCTTGGCATTTCCCAAACACTCCAGGCTATTTTACATCTATTTACATCACAACACGTCTTATTACACTATCACACCTATTTCCTTCTACTCAACTTCAAGCCCTCCTAAAGACTCAGGCTATATTGTATCTATCTTTGTATTCCACCACACATAGTACACTACCTGCAAACAGAAGACATTATTAAATACTTGTGCAATCGACAATTTAGGGCTTTATTACAAAGGTTGTTAATTAAATAAGGTCCCTGAAATATATGTGGAGTTTGGCTACTTCAGTGAAATGCAAAATTTGAAAGTAAACTGTAACCACAGAAATGCAAATCCTTTCTTTTACTAATGGCCAACTGAGGCAGAATATCTTTCATAAACTAGTATTTAGAATAAAGTATAAACAGAAATAAATTTGCTAATTATTGTAGATATTTGTTTTGTTTTTTAAAGTCATTCTAAATAATCTTACTAGGTCCACAAAATTACTCTGCCCCAGGAAGTTGTTTTTGGCTAATATCTATTTTTATACAAATATCCCATCATTTTTATAAAACAAATCACCAAACTTACTAATTTAAAGAAAGAATGCTATGACGGCAAATGAATTACTGGTGAATGCCTGAATGTTAAATTAATTTTACTCGTTACATTTACTTGAGTCATTCCCTAAATAGTTGAGTGCTTTACTCTGTGCCAACTTCGGTTCTAGGTACTAGGAACACATGAATGAAAAAAGCTGAAGCCCCTATACTCATGAAACTTATAAATATACAATTTATAAATATACAACTAAATATAAATATACAACTAAATATAATTACACGTGCTAGTTGGTGGTATCATAAAGAAAAATAAAGCTCAGTAAGGGAAGATAGAGATGGAATAGGGGTGGGATGCTATTTAATATGGGGCTGCCTGCTGCAGTGACATCTAGTTAGAGATCTGGAGAAGTGAGCCATGAGGTATCCAGTGAAGAGTGGCACAGGTAGGGGAAACAGCAAGTACAAAGGCCCTGCGGCAGGAGCACGGTTAGTGTATCAAAGCCCAGTGAGGTGGACAGTGAAGGGGAAGTACATGTAGATGAGGTCGAAGACCACAATAAAGACTTGGTATCTCATTCTGAGCAAGAAGGGAAGTCAATGGAGGGGTACGAGCAGAAAACTGACATAATTGACTAATCTTAAAAGGTTCACTCTGGCAGCTGTATGAAAAATAAAATGTAGGGGATCACAGGTAGAAGCAGGAAATTCAGATAAGGAGGCTTCTGCAATCCAGGTGAGAGGTAATGGGTCTAGGCCAGGAGGGTGGTTCTGACAGCAGTGAAGGGGCTGAGAAGTCGGATTCCAGAAGTGATCTAATGGTAGCACCGAGAGGATACGCTGATGGACTGGATACGGTACGTGAGCGAAAGAAGCATCAGGACAACACTGTACATTTTTAAAACTTCCTATTTCCACGAGGCCTCAACGTATGAACAGGCTGTGAGTGTCCTGTCCAGGCTGGTCCTTGCCACAGGTTCCCCTTCTTGCCTTCTCGACTGTGATCTAGTGACATTCAAATGAACCAATGAGATCCCCTCTTGCCTTCTGCTTGTACAGCTGACCCTTGAACAATGCAGGGGCTGGGGGACTGAGCACGGCACAGTCGAACACCCGCATATAACTTTGACTCCCCCCAAATTTAACCACTAATAGCCTAATATTGACTGGAAGCCTTACTGATAACATAAACATTTGATTAACACATATTTTATGAGTTATACGTATTATATGTTGTATTCTTACAATAAAGGTCACTAAAGAAAATATTAAGAAAATAAAACACATTATAGTATTTATTGAAAAAATCCACATGAATGGACCCACGCAGTTCAAACGCATGTTGTTCAAGGGTCAACTGTATTCTCCACCATGACCCCCAATAAAGGTGCTTGTCCATGGGTCCTCATTCTCTTGGCTCCCCACCTGCTGGGGCGGGCCCCCTCCTGTATGGCCCCGTGTGGCGTGCTGTGCCTCCCTCTCTAGGATCTGTGAGTGTGATAAATCCTTTAATTAATTCCATATGCCTCCCGGTGCAATTTCTGTGGACGTGGCAGATTGATCTGCAAAGGCCCCACGAGGGGGACTTGCCCCCCCATTTACAATACAAACACCACGGGTTTTGGTCTGAGCACCTGGCAGGGGGATCATTATTTCTGAGCTGGGAAAGACTATATAGGAAGAGCAGGTTTTGGAGGTGGTTCTGATGGTAGAGACGATTCTGAGGCCTTTCAGTTGCCGGGTAATAGGTTCTATTATCATTGCGATCATGAACTAAAGAAACCTGTCTTGAAAAGGAATGAAAGCTGCTATGAATAAGATAGGAAATCTATAAATGTTCATTGCTGGTGACAAGAAAATTCACAACTGCAATTCGCTTTTACAGCTACTCAGTCACAAATGTGACAGTTTAATGCAATCCTCAGGGCCTTCTCTGCTTATCACCCGAGTGTCTTCACATAACTGAAGTCCAAGCTTCCATGCTTCTCTCCCACGAACGCTTCAGTACACAATCCTCAGAGGCCGGTCTCGCTGAGAAGACTAAGGCCTTAGGCTCCTAACCAGTAACCAAGCCATCTAATGTCAACACGAGCTGTGCTAGCAAAGCTCAGCCCTGGAAGGGCAGTCAGGGAGAAGTGTGGCGTATTATACACACTGCAGATCCCACAACTGAAAAACACCACAGAAGTGAAAACATTAAGTGTATCTCTGTGAAGTTAGTGAAAAGCGTATTTCGACACAATGTTTCTAAGCAGAGAACTATTCTGGAATAGAGCCTTTTAAGAATTGCCATTCCAAATCCAAGGCAAAAAAATACATAAATAAATAACGCAATAAATACTAGGGATGTATAAATACTAGGTATGTTAACCAATGACAATACTCTCCCCCAACTATCTTTAGGCTTAAAATTTTGGTTAAACTTACTCTTGAGACTCAACCATATGGAGGAAAAGCAAAATGAAATAGCCACTTCTCCCCAGAAAGAGGCCACCTGTCTGAATGACATCTCTGACTATCCAAGAAGAGGGTTTTCAGAAGTGTTCTTCAGTGAATCAGGCAAGGTGGCAACTCAGAAAACCTACCGTTGACTTAGCACTGGGTGTTGTGTTAGGTGCTTCAGCCAGGTGCCTCTTATCACGTTTCGAAGTTCATGGTGATTGCGGGCCGACAACACACCAACTACCACATCATAGTGACTAGATTCCCACCGAGGAAATGAGGTCAACTGATCTAGAAATAAGCAACAATAAATTGGAAATGTCAATTACTAAGTTCAATGTTTAACACAAACATGTTTATTATGAAATATAAATATATATGTTCATGTACAGAAAAAACAAATGCAAAGAAAAAAATTTTTTCAAGCACCCATAAACCCACCATCCAGGGATAACTACTACTAACGTTTTGGTGTAGTCTTTTTGTCTTCCACACACATATATGTATTCATGCTCACATAAGCATGTAAAGTCTTCAAAACAAACAAGATGTTTATGGAAAGAATCAGTTTTGTAAGGCGATGTGGCACAAACCACAGAATAGTGGGCAGGCAGAGTCAACTAGGCCATAGCCAGAATCATATTACATATAAAAGTTATTTAACTTGTTGAATCTCAGTTTCCTTAACTACAAGTAGGTATAATACTGCTCGGACCAGTAGAGTTGTCATAAAAATTAAATAAGATAATGTGTACAAAGGTCCTAGTTTGGTACCAGGCAAGTAGATGGCAACTAACGATGACGACAATGACGACAAAGAAATGTGCTTTCAAAAGGTGAAGTCTCGCATTGATATTAGTTATTAGGTTTGGGAGGTGAAGCGGAAAGACTCCCATCTGGAAAAGCACCAGAACCCTTATTAATGCCAATAAATTCTACAGCCAGCAAACCTTTTATCACTTACTAAATATTCTAAAGAATGAGGGGAAGCAACATTTCTAGTAAGAAAAAAATAAAATCAAGTGACAAGTCATATGAATGGCTCATTTTTTACTGTCACAAGGTTTAATGGATAGGATTACATTTTAAAAATTTGTCCTTAGAAAGAAGATAGAAGGGAAAGATACTTTGTCCCTGTGTTTGTCACCAGTTTCAAAGCTTGAGAGCTACAAGCTTATAAATAGCTCTGATGAGGGATCCATTTCATCTTTCTCCAATGATGGAAACTGATCCAAAATGTTTCCAAAAATAAATGATTGAAGGCCAGGGATTTACTACATTAAATGCAATGTTTTTATATGCCATAGGATCTAGGTATTCAGTCAAAAGACAACAAAAACATGTTGACATTTTTTTCAAAAGACCAATTAATAAAAAGAAAATCTGGGGACAGATTCTTCTAATTGGATAATTATAGGAATATAGGAATTTCCGTATGGATCTTTTTTTCCACAACAGATACGATTCTAAAAAGGTACTTCAATTCTAAAATGGTACAGAGATACTTGTTATCTCACCCTACCATAAATCTTGTACTAAAACGAATTCTTCTATAAAGGACAATTTATCTTTAATTGTTAATCCAAATTTTCATGGATTAAGTTTAACAGGCCATATTTATTAAACACCTACTATATACTATGTATCGAGTATCATTTAATGCTCACAACCCTAAGAAGTAGGTAGAGTTAGGCTCCTTATTAAACAAATGAGGAGACACAGAATTCAGTAACTTCCCCTTAGTCAAACAGCTAGCAAATGGCGAGGCTAAGATTTGATCCCAGGCAATCTAACTCTATTCTTCATCACTATTCCATTCCACTAAGCTGTAAAGCCTAATGTAGCTCATCTGAGTCTAAATTCTGATCTTTTATCCACAACACCAATTCAAGTGGTGAATCAACTGAAAATGCTAGTTAGCACTTTTGATTTTTAAAAAATGGCCCAGGAACATTTTTTTCTCAGATCTCCCCCCCTCCCATCCATCTAAATATTTAACAATACAATGAAAGTTGTGGCTACCGATGGAACTAACTCTAAATGAGTCTGAATTTGTAGAATAAGTTAAACATTTATGTAAAATTCGTAATGATAGCCCATTCCCCTGACCCCTACTTTTACACAGAAATACTAACAGTAAGCACATTTTAGTAACGAGGCAAATGGAGTAACCAGACATATCTGACACTTATTTCATAGTCACCATATTTGACGCTGCATAGTATCAGTAAGAAGTTATTATACTTAAATCCCCTTGTGCCTTCAGTTTCTTAATCAGAGAAAACAGATACCAAAAAAAAAGTCTTTAGATATTGTATTTCATGTTTCAAAATGTCTTCTCAAAGGGTTAAATGCTGTAGAAGAGCAAATATCCCATTTAACCCAAATGCCTCATTTATTTGACATCAGAAAACCAGGTTGCTGCACACAAGTGAAATTTCAAAATAACTGAAACATCCCTTTCGATGCCAAACATCATTACCTTATTTTTTATGGATAATCAAAATAAATCTTTTAGAAATGGATTACATGAAACATAACCTTTTCTTGATGACAAAAACCTCTATTAAAAAATTTCTCAGATCTATCCCTTTCTCGTCATTAATTTTAGCCGCTGCTTCAGTTCAGACTTTTCTCTTCCACCTGGACCATTACCAGGGTGTCCCAGTTGTTTCTCCATGACTTCCCGTATCACCCCATATCAAACAAGAGTTTTCTGAAAGTAAACAGACACGAAGATAACCACATGGCACAAGAAAGTCTCATGGATTATGACTGTACACTACTTTTGGATCTTATTCCACTCTCTGCCACTGCCAATCTTCCCTGTTTCTAATCCATGTCTAAACTGCTTCTGTTGAACTGCTTTACTTTATATTCATTTCTCTTTTCCTCACAGAGGAGAAGTCATACATGGCAGGTTTTGGACTTTTAGAGAACTTTCTACTTCCAGATATACTGAAAAATAGGTTTCTAAAGACTCAACCAAAAAACTATTAGAATTAATAAACAAATTTAGTAAAATTGCAGGATACAAAATCATTCTTGTATACTGACAAAATAATCAGGTTCAGCCGTATACATGCAATAATAACAAATAATCAAAAAAGAAATTAAGAAAAGAATCCTATTTACAAATGTATCAAAAAGAATAAAATACCTAGAAATAAATTTAACCAAGGAAGTGAAAGACGCGCACACTGAAAACTATAAGACATTGAATAAACTGAAGACACAAATAACTGGAAAGATATTCTGTGTTCATGGGTTGCAAGAATTAATATTGTTAAAATGCCCATGTTATCCAAAGTGATCTATAGACTCAATGCCATTTCTATCAAAATTCTAATGGCATTTTCCACAGAAATACAACCAACAATCCTAAAATTTGTATGGACCACAAAAGACCCAAGTAGCCAAAGCCATCCTGAGAAGGAAGAACTTAGTTGGAGGGATCACACTTCCTGATTTCAAAATATACTACAAAGTTATCGTAATCAAAACTGTATGGTATTGGCATAAAAACAGATAGATCAATGGAACAGAATAAAGTTGAGGAATAAACCCACACATAGCCAATTAATTTATGACAAAGGAACCAAGAATATACAACAGAGAAAGAACGGTCTCTTCAATAAATGGTGCTGGGAAAACTGGACACCTACATGCAAAAGAATGAAAATGGAACACTACCTGACACCATATACAAGAATCAACTCAAAATTAAATATTTGAAAGACCTAAAACCATAAGACTCCTAGAAGAAAACACAGGCGCTAAGCCTTGACATTAGTCTTGCTGATAATTTTTTGGATTTCACATCAAACACAGGCAACAAAAGCAAAAATAAACAAGTGGGACTATATCAAAATAAAAGGCTTCTGCACAGCAAAGGAAACCATTAACCAAATGAAAAGGCAACATATTGAGTGGGAGAAAATATCTGCAAATCATGTGTCTGATAAGGGATTAATATCCAAAATACATAAATCCAAAATACAACTCAATGGCAAAAAACCCAAACAATCCTACTGAAAAATGGCCAGAGGATCTGAATAGACATTTTCCCAAGAGGACATACAGATGGCCAACAGGTACATGAAAAGATGCTCAACATCACTCATCATCAGGGAAAGGCAAGTCAAAACCACAATGAGATGTCACCTCACACCAGTTAGAATGGCTAGTATTAAAAAGACAAGAAATAACAAATGTTGGCGAGGATGTGGAGAAAAGGGAACCATCGTGCACTGTTGGTGGGAATGTAAAATGGCGCAGCCACTATGGAAACCAGTATGGAGGTTCCTCAAAAACTTAAAAATAGCAATACCATAGGATCCAGCAATTTTTACTTCAGGGTATTTATTTGAAGGAAACGAAAACGCTAATTTGAAAAGATATACGCACCCCCATGTTCCTTGCAGCTTTATAATAGCCAAGACACAGAAATATATTCTATCCACCAGTGGATGAATGGATAAAGAAAATTTGTTATATACACATAATGGAAAATTATTCAGTCATAAAACAGATGGAAATTTTGCTATTTGCAACAAGGTTGGATCTTGAAGGCATTATGCTAAGTGAAATAAATCAAAAAGAGAAAGACAACTAACATATAATCTCAATCACATGTAGAATCTAAAATAAACAAACCAAACCAAAACACTGAACCCATAGATACAGATAATATTGGTGGTTGCCAGAGGCAGGGGGTGGGCTGGGCAAAGTGAGAGAAGGTAGTCCAAAGGTACAAATTTCCAGTTATAAAATAAGTAAGTCATGGGGATGTACTTTACAGAAAGCTAACTACAGTTAATGATACTGTATTGTGAATTTGAAAGTTGCTGAGAGTAGATATTTAAAGTTCCTATCACATGTTCCTTGCAGCTTTATAATAGCCAAGACATGGAAATATATTCTGTCCATCAGTGGATGAATGGATAAAGAAAATTTGTTATATATACATAATGGAAAATTATTCAGTCATAAAACAGAAGGAAATTTTGCTAGTTGCAACGAGGTTGGACCTTGAAGGCAATATGCAAAGTGAAATAAATCAAAAAGAGAAAGACAATAATGTGTAACTGTGTGGTGATGGATGTTAACTATACATATCATGGTCATGCTGCAATATGTACATATATCCAATCATTATGCTGCACACTGGAAACTGTAAATTATACCCCAATTTTACAAAGTAGGTTGTTCTACCACATACCATCAATGTAAAGCAGCCCGGCAGACCCATGAGTACTGTGTTACCCAGTATGAAACCCACAGTGGATGCTCAATAAATGCCTGTGTAACAACCTCTAAGTTCCTACCCCCCCTTCCTAGCGTTTGGCTCTCCACTTTCCTCACCCTCTGCTACATGTTGCAACAATGGGATACCGAGTTTGATGCTGGTGTCCCCAAAACAGGAAAAGAAACACTAAGAAGTAAATATGTGACAAGACAATGATAATTCACAGAAGAAATGCAAACAGCCTACAAACCTATGAAAAAGCTCAATTTCCTAGGAATCGAGTTTGAATCAGAGCAATTGAGATACAGTTTTATTGTACATTCAAACTGACAAATATCTTAAGTGACAATACCCAAATGACTAGTATTTCAAGGAAATATTGATAGTTATTTCAAGGAAATGGCTACTCTCCTCTACTGCTGGTAGAAATATAATTTGGTAGAGTCTTCTGCGGGACACTTTCCCAATGCACATCAAGTAACTCGGAACCGTGTAAGTTTTGTCCAGCAATTCTATGTATACGAACTTATTCTAAAGAAATAATCAGTGATGCACTAAAAGATGTCTATTCATCATAGTGTCACTTATTAGTAGAGAAAACCTGCAAAATACATAGATGCACAAATAATGGATTAAATAGACTATGGTTGGTGTATCTATTAATATATGCTAGACTACTATGCAGTCATTAAAATTATGTTGTAAACCTATCATTAAATATTGTTCTTGGGGGGTGGGGGGTGGGAGATGAAGGTAAGGGGGATCAAATATATGGTGATGGAAGGAGAGCTGACTCTGGGTGGTGAACACACAATGGGATTTATAGATGATGTAATACAGAATTGTACACCTGAAATCTATGTAATTTTACTAATAATTGTCACCCCAATAAATTTAATTAAAAAAAAATACTGTTCTACCATATTCAGTAAGACAAGCAGGCTATAAGAACAACGTACATACTGCATGGTTCTATTCACATAAAGTGCAAAAACAAGCAAATCTGCCATTAACGATGAGGACAGTGGCACCACTCTCAGAAGTGACAGAAGGAGCATGAAGGGAGCTGCTGGGGTGTGGGCAGTGTTCCTGTTTTTAATTGGGGTGATTAGTTGGGTGTATTCAGTGTGTGAAAACATATCAAGCTGCATATTTATTTACATGTATTTTTCTGAATGTATATTATACTTCAATAAAAATTTTAAGATATACTAATTCCCCCCGAACATATATTACATGTATGTACATTCAAAACTGTCCAGTACAGATCATTTTTCCTTTTTAAAAAATAATTTCAAAATTTTCTACAAAGAATGTGTTTTACTTTCATAAGACAAAAAATTAAATCATAAGGTCATCGTGGAAAACACGATCTATAAGTGACAAATTCATTCACACTTTGCCAGTTTTATTCTCTTGATTCATTTCTTCAAATTACTGAGCACCTCTTATGTTCATTGTTGTAGCTGGCAGATACATACAGCAATAAACAAACATTCAGTGTCAAGAATAATTAAAACCCCACAAGAGCTCCCTGATGACATCGGCCATTTCTCTTGTTTAATATGTAATATATCCTGAGAGTCTGGCAACCTGCTAGGTTCTGCACGGACAGGGGACGTCCAAAAGTTTATTGAAGAAGAGGGAGACTGACTTCAAAACTGATTGTTCAAAATAAGCCCAAGGAGTCTTAAAAATCAGACCAGAATTGTCACTTGTATATGCATGTTCTCAGATGACATCAAAATAGACAGAAATCTTGAAAATGAGGAAGTCATTCAGTTCATCACAGATCTCCTGATAAGAACCATCATCACCCACAGCCCAGCAAGCTCTTGCAATTTCAGACACCTCCCTAGCACAGACACCAGCCACTAAGCACTCCACTACCATCCTCCCTAAGATTCATGGAGTGTTCACTGTGAATCAGGTACTGTTCTGGGTGTTTTATCAGCTGCACCTTCACAAAAACCCTATGAGGTCATCATTTTATAAACATGGGAACAAGCACAGACGAGATCAGCATCTAGGGATAATTTTGGATGAAACAGCCCCAGGCAAAATTTCAAAGCAAGCTCCGTCTTTTGCCTCTACTTGCCCTGTGTCTGTTTCAATTAGACCTTGAGAGCAGGGACCAGCACAACACCCAGCATCAAGGCATTTGCCGGATATGCTCATTTCCGACATTCCAGAAAGAGAAGCCTTCCTTTAGCACATCATTTCTAAATTAACTTAAAAGATTCCTGCTCAGGCATGACCCCACATGGTCATCTCCAGTCCAACGGCTGTCTCTGCCTCCATCTTCCTCGTCACCCCTAAACGTGCTGGCTTCCACGAGACCTGCTCCCGCTTCACCAGTTGCTCTCCCTGCGCTTCAGCTGTTTAAAATGAGCCAGTGCCTTAGAAATGTACCAAGTGACTCACTTCATCCAGGTCCTCGCTCAACTGTCACCTCTTCAGAGGCCTGCCCTGACCTCTGTATTTAAAACAGCAGCACATCATTCTCTGCCCTCTGACACCACTTTATTTTTGTCGCCAGACTTCTCACTTCCCCCTAGGCTATTCAATAATTACTTCCTATGTTTTGTCTTCCCTTCTAAATTGTAAACGGCATGAAGGCAGGGACTTTATCCTGATCCTGCTGGAATTCCACATCTACAGCTGGGCAGGCACAGCAGGCTCTCAAATATCTGCTGAATCAACTGCAAGTCAGAGGGCCTTTTTTTAATATTCAGGGAAGGTAAATGTCCCTTTCAAAAAATACTGCAGTGACTTAATGAGACTGGACACAAAGAGGCAGGAGAGAAGAGAGAACAAAAACAAATCTTACAGAACACTTATCAAAATCCTGTATTTTCTCTCACTTTAGGCTTACGGTATAATGATATGAGGGTAAAATGCCCAAATGTTTTATTTTAAACATGGTGACAACACGATGGGGATGGGAATGGCGGGAAATTTTAGCAATCAAAATGCTACCATTGTTTTTAGTTTTGAAAGTAAGAAAGGAAAGTTAGGACCCTGTCAGGTTTCATGTACTTGATTAAAATACTCTAATTTGTTACCTAACCAGGTGCACAATATCCAGTTAATTTATATACTAGTACTGATCGCTACCCTGTAGCCACATCCCTTTTTTGGGCCTATCTCGTTTCCCGTCATCTGCCTGGTCTAAGTGGATGGCAGGTGAGGGCATCATCCAAACACTAACGGAATGGGACAAACTTATCTCTCAAACTGAGAAATTATCAGCAGGCTCACTAAGTTTTACACTTGAAGACAGGGTTTTTGATTGTTTATAGAACCCAAAGACTGTTAAGGTCATACGTACTCCAAGGACACCCTGCAAGTAAATTCCAGTAGAGCTCACGCATCACACGGAAAAACACACACACAAAAAACACGCACACACAAAAAAAAGAAAGGAAAGAAAAAGAAACCTATGAAATACAAACCCAGCAAATGTTACAAAGCGTTTTACCTACATGGCAGTCTTTCCTCAGATCAGTTCACAAAATACTAAAAAAACAAAAATCCTAACCTGTTAATAGGTTAAAAGCCCTGTAACACTGTACTTTCATTAAATCATTTAAAGAGTATTTTAATTCTGTTCAAGTGACACAAATAGCCTTTTCAAAGAGCTTGTGGCTTGTCTAACAAAAAAAGATGTTAAGAGATAGTTACCAGAAGAACCCCAATAACAACGAGACTGCTTTGAGGATTGCCGAATTAGTTTCTATACGTTCTACTTATAAGTTAAGGCACAGACCCATCTCAGAATTGCAAATATTCAATTCTAATTTTAAAAACTTTTGGATAACAGCTGTTTGGGGGAGAAGTGAAAAGAAAAAAAAAATCCCCACGTAGTTAAAAAAAAAAAAGGGAGGATTACTTCATCTTCAAAGGAGCCTTTTTGGTTTCTTTATATGTCCTAGGGCAAGCCCTTTAAAAAGGAGACAAAAATAGGGAAACCTTAAGTAGTGCTCAGGGCGGTGGAACCCGGTAACAACACAAAAAAAATCCACTGGGCACCTACTATGGGCAAAGCGTTCAACTGGGCTGTGAAGTGAAAAAGATTTCATTCCCATGAGAGAATGTTTTAGAGCAAACGGATACGACCGTCGAGAAGTTGTCTTTTCCTGTTACTTCATTAATGCTTCACAAGCCAAATTCACAGGTGCAACTCCACGCGTCGCTGGGCTCTATTTCGTGTCTACATTTGTGTAACCGACTTACATCGCAGAGTTTTCAAAGAATACGAAACAGTATATTCTTGAAACAAAATTATTCCTTAAAAGCAAAGCCCAGCCACCTTGTAACACATGCAAAGACATGATCCACGGCACTAAGAGTCCTGACCGAATGAGACCAACAAGTTGAGAGGAAGAAAGCGACCCGGTGGCCCGAGCCGCTGGCGGCTGAAGGACACGCGAGGCTCTGCCCCCAGCGGGCCCCGCCGACCCCGCCCGGGGGCCACCGAAGGACCCGCGGTTGCCGGCACCCGCTGGGGCCACAAAGGAAGCGGGGAGGTGAGCGGCCCTGGGAGGCGCACAGAGAGCGCCTTCAAGTTTGCCCGACTCTAACGCTCGCGGATGAAAAGGGCCATCTGTGTGGCCCGGCGACACCGTGTGTGGCCCGTGCCCCGGACTCCCGCCCCCGCGGCCAGCCGTGTCCGGCCGGAGCTCACCTGCGGGGCCGGAGGCGGAGGCGCGCGCGGGTGGCGGGGAGCGCAGCCGCAACCAGAGGTGCAGCGCGGCCCCGAGCACGCACGGGCACAGCAGCACCAGCCAGTTTCGCATTGGCCGCCCCCGCCGGCCCCACCTCGCGCCCCCGCCGCGCGCCGGGCTCTCCCGCGTCCCGGCGGAGGGGAGGGGGTCTGCAAGTGGGGCGGCCGACGAGCGGCGGCCGACACTCTCGGGACCACTCTGCGTGCACCCGCTGCCGTCCAGGCTCCTCGTGGCTCCCGGCCCCGCACCTCCGGGTCCTCAGACTCCTCAGACCGCGGGCGGCGGCGGCTAGGCGGCCGGAGCCCCGCCCCTCTGCCCGGCCTTCCCTCAGCCCCGCCCTCCTTTTCTCTCACTCGCCCCTCCCCTTCCTCCGCATCCCCTCCCGCTCCCGCCAGCCAGCTGGGAGCTGAAGTCCCGCTTCGGGCCCAGACAGGGGTGCACAAGTGACTCCAAGGCTCGTAAACTACATTTCCCAGAATCCCAGGCACTTGCTTACGTCCCTCGGCGGGCGCGAAGGCGAAGCGCGATGCCCCACACGGAGCATGCGCATCCCTTCTTAAAGCCTTCTACACCCCCTACGGCAGAGGGGAGGGAATGCGGGCAAACCTGGTGCTCGGAGAGGGCGGCAGCCGCGGGTTCTTAGCCCGGCTGATGTCAGTCTAAGGAACTACGAGTGACTCCTGTTTTCAATCACACAGAAATGCTGCCTTCTGTGCGAGGCGGGATCCTGTTGTGTCCTCGGCCCGCAGGGCGGGCGAGGCAGCCTGATGCGGGTCCCAGCAGTGAACCATCTAGTGTTAGTCTTGGTGTAACGGGTAGCGGCCCTGCCCGTCTCTGTGTTCAGGAACTCCGGAGGAGTTACCGCACCCAGGGAGGGGACCGAGCTGTGGGCAGAGGTCCACGTGCCCGGGTTCACGCTGGCGCTGCAGAGTACGGAATGGAGCCGGTGTTTGCGCGCCTCCTGCAGCACGTGTATCCCGAGAGCCGTGAACTCCTGGCTGGATGAGGTCTCCGTGCTCACCTTCCACGCGAGTGGTATCCAGGTGCATGCAGCTGCGGCCTCTCCTGGCCTGGGGGCCAAACGCACGAAGGGCCCTCGTGGAGACGGGGGTGAGGTGAAGAGGCCAGATCCTCAGGAAAGGATGACCATGGGTGCCTACTTACAGTTTTTTGTTTTAAGTTTCACAAATTGTCACAATAGTCTTGGTGAAAGCCACAGAAAATCCACTTAAAACAGACTTAAGGAAAATAAGATAATCTGTTCAAGTAACTGAACAGTCGGAAAGGAGACGAATCAGGCATGGTTAGTGCTACAGACTCAGTGGCAATTTAATTTCAGCAAAACAGCCCTCTATTAAAATGACTTCTTATTGGATTGTTTTGTAATATTGTCTGCACTATATTTAATTTTACATCTATTTTGGTTTAACAGTTGTATAAAAGCTATAAACCTGAGGCGTTTATACTATATGTGTGGGAACAGATCCCCAGAGAGCAGTTTCCAGGCTCTCGGCCTCATATGGAGGGGTGCTGGCTCGGGTGGTAGATGGCCGTCAGCTGTAACCATCGAGCCATTGGCCACTAATATAACTGCTGCAGCTACAGAGCAGAAGAGCAGAGTGGAGGAGAGTCGTCGGTTGGCAGAAAAGCGGACAGCAGGTCGCACGTCGTGTGAACTCAGCCTCTAGTGAGACCACAGTGATATGACTTCCCTACCTATGGCTCTGTGGGTGTTCCTTTTGGGCCTAGCCACATCCTGCGTTCTTATATGGGGAGCAGGAGTAGAGACCCCACAGGCGGTCCCGCACGACACCTGTGTTCTTGTGCAGGGAGTGGGAGCAGAGATCCTGCATGACACCCTGCACGACAATATGTTTGTATGTAAGCAAAATAAAAATTTAATATGCGGTCAGAAATAACTTTTTTCCTATAAAGAAATTTGGATGTTTGTTAGCAATCTATTGCTACCAACAAATCACTCCAAAACTCTTAAAACGGCAATAATTGACTATGTCTCACAATTTCTGTGGGTCAGGAATTTGGGAGCTAAGTTCTGGTTCAGGGTCTCCCATGAAGTTGCAGGAAGGGGCTGTGGTCCTCTGTAAGCTTGACTGGTGGTGGATCATCTGCTTCCTGGGTGGCTGTCGCGCGGGGTGTCATGCGGGGTCTCTGGTCCTGCTCCCCGCACAAGAACGCAGGATACGGTGAGGCCAAAAAGGAACACCCACGGAGCCATAAATTGGGGAGTCATACCACTATATTCTTGCTGGTGGTTGGGTTGGAGACACAGGGAGCAGACATCCGCCAGTACCCTAAAAAGGGGCCCTTCTACACCCCAATCTCACTGGCGGCAGGGCAAGACACACGAAGTAGGATCCACACGATCCGCAATCCACCGTCCACTTTTCTGCCTGCCAACCAACCAACTAGCCCAGTCACGGCAGTTATATCAGTGACTAATTGGCTAACTGGTTACAGCTGATGGCCAACCAATCACAGCTGATGGCCATCTACTACCCGAGCCAGCACCTTTCCACGTGAGGCTGAGAACCTGGAAATTGCTCTCTGGGACTCTGTCCCCACAGTGGCTCACTTACCTGGCTGACAAGCTGGTGCTTCCTTTGACCTCACTAAGTGGGTCTTTCTAGTGAGCTGCTTTAGTGTTCCTGCACCACGGTGATTTGCTTCCCCAAGAGCTAGAAATCCAACAGACCAGTGCAGGTGCTGCAACACCTTTTATGATGAATCCTGTCACTTCTGCAGTGTTCTATCGGTCACACAGAACAGTCCTGATTCACTGCGGAAGGAGCAACAGAATGGTGTGAATACCAGAGGCAAGGATCATTGGGGGTCATCTTAGAAGTTGGCTACCTGAGTACGTTACACAAATATGAGAAACACTACTGTTTCTAAACAGTTTGGGGAGTCTTTCGGGCCCCTACATACTCTCCATGGCATCCTGAATACCCTGAAGACAAGAAAGAACATTTTTTCTTCTTGTGGGAAACATGGAATTAACAGGCTGTGATTATCTTCTCCTGGCAAATGTCACTAAGATCTGCATGCCCCTTTCCCAGGACACTGTCTACATAGCTCAATAAGGAAGGAGAGTATGTTATGTCTACAAATTTCTTGTTAGAAATTCTTTGCTTAGGAACTATGCTGACCTGCTTTCTACATTTCAATGAAATAAATTGTCAAGAAAGTAATTGGTTGTTACTAAGGGTGTCCTGTTTTTTATCCTCAAGAAACATAGTAAAAGGTCTCTTGATAGCCTGAGATTTTCATTTTGTGATTACACAATTATAATGAGTTAACCCAAAAAGAGGAGTAATCTCTAATTTAGGCAGATCTATTAATTCAGCAAATACTTATTGAGCAGCTATTATGTGCCAGGCACTTTTGTAGGTACTTGGGATAAATCGAACTACAGATGTGACAGAGAAATACATGTTAGCAGTGAGAGGATCGTAAGTGCTGCAGAAAACAAACAGTAGCACAGGGTAGGAGGATTGGGAATGTGGAATTGAAATGGGGCAGATAATAGCAGTATTTAAACAACTGTTCAAAGTTACAATGAGAACTAAAGGGAGGAATAAACAAAACCATCTTAATGACTAATCAAGATGTTCTTTTCAATTACCAAAATGCTTTAACCTACAGAGGAAATGTCATTGGCACTCCGACAGGCCTGTAATAAAAATTGTGAATAACATTTTAGCATCTTCAGATCCCACCACAGGGGGAGCCATCTATATCACCTATTCATAGGACCAGTGACCCTTCCATTTACTTGTCTCCTGTCCCCTAATAAACTCAAGACTAAGGTGGGTAAAGATCATAGAAAGACAGTATTTATAATGGAAAGAAGGAACTTTCAAAACCTGGAGATGATAACAGTGTGCAGCCTCAAGGTACTCATAGTCTAAGATGTGAACAAGTTAACAGAGAATTAGAATTACGGAGAGGCCATCATGAGAAAGGAACCACAGTGTTATGGCCGCAGAAAGCAGGAGGTATCCGTCCCCTCTCCCCCACTAAGCTGCCCCAGAAGAGGCTTCCCCTTGAAAGTACAGAACTGGGTCTTGAAATCAGAGGCCAGTTAAGGCCAGAGGGTGGGAAAGGCACTCCAGAGCACCCCAGGCAAAAATAAATAATAAAACAAATAGACCCAAGACAGTGATGGCATGGCAATTAGAGAAATGCTTCCCTAAGGTTTGACCTTAGGAAAGTTAGGGCTGGGGAATGGTGACAGGTAAACAGAGGCAGAGGCCAGATCAAGGTCGCATGCTGTGCTAAGGAATTTGGATTATCCTGAAGGCTGTGGGGGAGAATTTTCTTTTTTCTGACTACAAAGTACTGCATGATTATAAAAAGGAATTTGGAAAATATAGAAGACTATAAAGAAGAAACTAAATTACACCAAATAAAATTATATTATTTTTCCTTTTGTTTAATTTTTTTAAATGTTGTAATCATATGAATTTATATCCATTTATTTTCACCTAACATATAACAGAAGCATTTTCACATTTAATTTGTAATCTTAGAAAATATAACTTTTAATCATTTAATCATTTGTCCACACTGTAATTTCTTACCTGGTCCCCTATTATTGGACACATAGGGTGTTTCCAATTTTACACTACAATAAGTAATTTTGGCACTTCTGTACACAAAACTTCATCCACATTTCAGATTATCTCCTTTTAAAATATTATTTTAAGCCTCTTTGTTCATTCTGGCATTGCATTAATGTGTATGTCTGCCCTCAACAAGTAAGTTTTATCTCATCCTATCTGCCTTAGCATTTAAAGAAATTCTTTCCTAATTTAAAGGACAAAATAGTCTTTTCATTAATGAGACTGAATATTGTTTATTAGCTGTTACTATTTCTTCTTTTGTAAATTATGTGTATTTTACCTTTTATCCATTTGTATAGGCTCTTTATATATTAAGGATATTAATCCTTTAAATTTGTATTTGTGGAAAGTATTTTCCTCAATTTTCTGGACTTTTAATTTTATGACTTTTTGGACACAAAAGCATTTAAAATTTTTATGAATTCAAATCATCAATGTATTCTTTTTTTCTATATTTTAGGATGTTCCTAATCATCAGATCTGATCAATATTCTTATTTGTTTGATTTAACTTTTCAACCCATCTGGAATTTATTTTGGAATATGATGTAATGTGAGGATCTCCTAAATAGATTTATTTCCATGTAGCTATCTGTTGTCCCTGAACATTGTTTCCCTGTTACTTCATGATGTCACCTTAATTTATTAAACTTTTTACACATAATAGTGTTCATTTCTGACCCATATTTTGCATCAATCTCTCCTTGTATCAGCACCATATTACTTTGATAATTGTAGTTTTATAATATTTTATAATCCAGAGGGCAACTCCCCCTGCAATACTGTTATTGCACATAAATATATTACTTCTGATGAATCTTATAATTGTTTTTCATAGTTATTGACCTTCTCCCTGAATTTAATGTTTAATTAAAAAAACTAGTGTCTGCTTATAATAAACTCAAGTTATACAAGTGTAAACAAAAGACGTAATGTTAGGACCCTCCTTTAGTCCACCCTAATCTTTCTCTCCAGATTTAACCACTTTAGCGTAGATATTTCTTCATGTACACATATCCTGAATTTTCCCAAATTCTCTACCTTCTGGTGATGGGGAGGAGCACCTTCCTTTTAATCCCCCAAAATGCAACCTGTGCCCTTAACCTGTGTAACTCAAGAAACTGTAGGCCCCCTCCCTAAATATCTATGAACGTCCCAAGGGTGTTTGCTTTTGCATAAGTTCATTACTGTCACTTGTCACCTCATGTTCCAGACTGCTGCTCTAATTTTCTCCATCAATCCCTTCAGCTGTAAGGACTTCTTTAGGCCACATCTGTTCCTTCTGCTTCCACCCCAAACATGGACATAGTACCTTCCTTTATCCCCCAAATCACAGCTAGAACATGGCTGTGACATTTAACAGACTTTATTAAGGATTTAGACTAAGAAAATGCAATACAGAAATGAAAATTTAAAACTAGATATGAGATATAATTGTTCCTCCCAGTTCACCAATAGTTACCCTACTGGCCATCTCTTGCCTCAGGCCCCTGACCCCTACGGCCACTTCCAAAGGCCTGCTCATCTCAGGAGAGTCTCTTCTTCTTACTACCAACCAATGAAGTCAAAATTGCCCTTGAAAATCTCTTAAACAGCCTAAAATGTATAATGCGTATGGTTTTGTGTATGCATTTTGGTAGTTTTTAAAAAAATTCTTCTAATTCTTTATCATTAATTTTCTCTGTAGCTCAGTCGTTCACTTTTTTTCCTCAAGGAAGCCATCTTGCCTACTCACACACACAATAAAGTTCACCCTTTTTAATAGTAGGTTAATAGTAGTTAGGAAACTTTTAAAACCATTCGGACATTCTTTTCAAGGGTTTCATGACTGCTGACATCCTTTGTCAAGTAAAGTGTGCTATTCAAATTATTCTCTATCTCATTTAGCCAACAGTTGAATTCTTTTCATTTAAGTGCCTGCGATGTGGTTATCAGATAATCTTTTGAAGACAACCTTTTACACCACCAGCTGCAGCTCAACATCTCAGTCTGTAGCATCTTGGCTCTTGTATTTTGATTATCCTAATTGTTCAGGGCTTCTCCAAGAAAAGCAGGAAAACAGATACTGCCAATCGTCCCACAAAATGTTCATGGCGGAGGAAGGAGGCTGGTTTAACTGGAGTAGAGGGATAAGGAGGAGAATAACAGAAAGTGAGGTAGGAGACGATGTCTCGAGCAAGAATATGGTATAAATTGTGATGAGGGTTTTGGTTTTTACTCTGAAATGAATGGAGAATAGTCAGTTGATGGTTTTGAGCAGAGGAGTGCCATGAACCAACTTATGCTTTCGCAGGGCACTCCATCACTGTGTCGAGAAGGACTGGCTGGGGGTGAGGAAAATCTATGGAGGGTAGTGGAGGAAGGAGATGGCGAATGTCATTAGCATCTTGAAAGAAGCAGACAAGTGCCACCTGGAAGATGGAGGCATGTTTGCTGGTGCTTCCTAAATGGACCAGGTCTGTGTGAGAGGTGCCAAGGTGGGCTGAGGAGATGCTGTGCACCACCCAGGTCCCCCTCCAGGATGGAGTGTCACTGCGATGAGTCTCAGTGAATCTCTTTCTGGGAATTGCCCAAGGGGGCAGCTCGCTCCGTGAGGTAACTAGAACTCTGAAGAGACATGTCATGGCCTCTGCTGCAAGTGCAACACAGTTCTACTCCTTCCTCTAAAATTCTGCTTCCCTCATGGGTGTCCCCAGGAAATCTCCTGCACACAACCTGGGTTCCGAATCTGCTTCCTTGTTAAAACGTACGTCAGACTATGCCATTTCTTAAACTAAAGCCCTGCAATGGCTCTCAGTTCACTCCAGGGAAACCAAAGTCCCTACAGTGGCCTGCAGGCCCTGTACCCTCCAGCCTCACCCCTATTATCCTGCCCCTCGTGCACTTTGTTCCAGAGCCATTATCCTGCCCCTCGTGCACTTTGTTCCAGAGCCATACTAGCTTCCCTGCCGTCCCTTGAATGTGACTGTCTTGCCTCAGGATCTCTGCACTGTTTGTTCCTTCTGTTCTTCCTCCAGATTCTTCATGACTCACTCCTTCTCCTCCTTCCAGTCGGTTAAATGTTACCTTCTCAGTGAAGCCTTCCCTGTCGATTCCACCGAAATCTGCACGCCTCCCAAACTCCATCACTCTATTCGGTATCACTACCGCCCTCTAGCATACCGTCCAGTTTACCTATTGATTTTGTTTATGGTGTTTTGTCTTACTACCCACATAGAGCAGCAACTTTCCTCACAGATACATCCCAGGACCTGGAACAGTGACGGGTACTTTGTAGGCACTCCAGAAATATTTCTTGAATAAAGGAATGAATAAATGAATGAATTTGGGAATCAAGTTTTTGGGAATTCTTTATCAAGTTGATTGTAGAAGAATTCATGGGGTGTGGTTACCTAGGGATAGCATGCAGAGCGAAGATGAACAGAGGCACAAACATTTAGGTGCAAACAGAAGAGGAAATGACAAAGGACGCTATGAATGTGTCCCCCAAATTCACATGTTGAAACCTAACCCCCAATGTAATGGTATTAGGAGGAGGGCCTGTAGGAGGTGATTAGGTCATGAGGATGGGGCACCTAGATGGGATTAGTGCCCTTCTAAGAAGAGGCCAGAGAGCTAGGTCATTCTTGTTTACTGATGTCTACACCAAGCTGTCTGCAACCCGGGAGAACCCGGCCATGCTGGCACCCTAATCTCAGATGTCCAGCCTCCAGAACTGTGTCAATTTCTGTTGTTTATAAGCCACTCAGTCTATGGTACTTCATTATTGCAGTCCGACCAGACTAAGGCAAAGACAGAGAAGTGTCTACCGGTTTGATAGTTGCTAGGTAACTAGCAGCTTTCAGTAGTTAAGGCAAAAGTGAGTTGAGGAAGGAATAGAAGAAATGAAGTAGAAGTGGTGTATGGATGACTTTTCCAAGAAACTTGGTTGTAAAAACAGGAAAGAAAGATTGGAGCTGGGAGGAGGGCTCAGATTGAAGTGTGTCTGTATATGTAGGTGGGAGAGGTTAAGACTAATTTGAGTATTTAAATGATGTATGGGAAGAGCCAGTAAGAACCATGTAACTTGTCATCCAGATCAGAGTTTTGAAAGACAAAGGGGCCAGGAGAAATGCTGAACTGGATGGATGCTAAGCCACCAGGCACTCTGTAACCTACCTGTGGTCCCACTATTCATAGCTGAGGTGCTCTATGCAAGTCATTCCTCTTCGAAGCACTTAGCAGGCTGGCTATTGCATTTTCTAACGGTAGGTGGCAGTAAGAAACTTGCCTCCTTTTTTGCCTTTTTCCTTTTTTGGATGGCAACCAAGTATTGGTAAAGATTAGTTTAGCCACAGGCATATGTTCAAAATAGGAGATTTTAATTTAGACTTTACTTTGGGAAAATTCAATTTGCACCTTTTTAAAGGAAAGAAGCATCTCCACCACCTCTCAAAGAGAAAAGAATATTTGAGCAATTATAAAATGTTAGTTGTGTTGTATTTTCACACTGAGTCATTTTATCTTTAAAAGATGAACTTGTCTTCTTCCTAATACAGAATAATTTCTTTTAACTTTACCACTTCTGTTCCAGCACGTGCACTGCCATGTGCACATATTTCTTATTTCTTATTTGTATTATACATTTTTAGTCAAGTCCAATTTTGATAGATTTTTGGGGACCTTGCTATTGAATATTATAAACACTTAAAAACTATCACGAATGATACCAAATTCCTTTCTATCAAATATATGACTAGAGATGTCCAAATATGAAACATTTAGAAGTTCAGAATGGTAAAGTGAAAGAGCACACATTACTTAGGTGACTTAGGCAGAATCCAATGTCATACGATTTAAAATTTGGAAAACTTTGTAAGAGAGAAAACAGAATTAGAATCATGTCTGCAGGTCTATCAGAAAAATCTGAGGTCAAAACCCAAATTTGCATTTATTAGCTTGTGACCTTGAGCAAGGAAAGGACTTAGCCGCTTAGGTCTCAGATTCCTAATCTGTGAAATGAGATGCAGGGCACATACTTCAGTGAGCTGTTTTGAATATTAAATGAGAACACATATGGTTAAAGTCTATAAATATTAGTTTCTTACTCTGCTCTCAACATTAATATGAAGATATGCAGACTAAAGTTAGGCATATGCAAACTTAACCCCTGGAAAAGACACCACAAAGCTTAAGGAAAAGAAACTGATTCTAACAGTGGTTTTAAAACAAACAAAATAACATAAACAAAAAGGACTGGACACACCTTGATTCAGTCTATCAACTCTACATCTCAGATATCCATTGTCCAGTTACATCTTGACACGGAGAAGTTTCCCTACAGGGGAATTTGGGGACAAAAGGGGTTCTTTGCAACATTTGTATTAGGGCCAGAATCCCAACTCCTCTGCTGAGTCTTCTGCCATTTTTAACTTAATGAACTACTGGGGTGCCAAAAAAATGTATACAAGTGGACACTTTCATCACCGTTGCTCAAGTAGTAGTTCACCGTAATGAGAAGTGTCTGGACGCTGATGGTAACCACTTTGAGCACCTCTTGTAATTGCAGAAAGAAGTCAAACATGACTTGTCTTCATGTTTTGTTATTGGTATATATCGAGTATTACAATTTTATAGTTTTTTCCTTTCTTAAAATATGTATCCATTTTTTTGGCACCCTGTTACTTCCTGCATTTCCTTTAAGCTGAAAGGAAATGCTAAAATGCACAACAGCAGCCACATCAAATACCCTCGGGGGTGTTCTCAGTCCCGGAGGGGTCACCCGCACAGGGGCTCTGCTACACTACAGAGGTCAAAGTTACTGAGACGGACCCTAGGCTAGTCTGCAACAGGCAAAGCTAGAGTCGCTAACGGCTCTGACTGCAAACAAGTGTCCATTGTCTCTGTAAGACTCCCTAGACTGCCCTTACTACCAGAAAGTTCTCCTGGCTTTCTGCTGATATTATGGACTAATTTGTTCATTAGCTAGTTGACTCCTCAGAATGCATATTTCAATGGCTAGAGTTGGTAGTGAGTTTGAAGACTATGATAGAGAGAGGAATCTAGAGAGGAAGGCTGGTGTGAGGTAGGTGCCGGAAAGAATGAAGCCCACTGGAAGTGTGAAAACAAGGACAGGCATTGCATCATGGACCCAAAACTCACCGGTCGTAAAAATTTGCCAGATTTGGATAATAGTCTTCTTTACCTCCCTCCCTCCTTTCTCCTTCATTTTCTCTTTCCTGTCCTCCTATCTTCCTGCCTCCCTCCCTTCCTCTCTTTCAACAAATATTTATGATGTGTCTATATAGTACGCCTGGAACCACTAAGGTTACAAATGAGAACCAAACAAACTTGGTTCTTGCCTTCACAGAACTTCCACTCTAGTGAGGGAGGCACACAAAGAACAAGCAAACAGACCCAGCACAAGGAAAAGGGCTGTTACAGTCTCTAAAATGGATCAAACTCAGGATAGACTGTAGTTGTCACCATGTGGACACTTGCCCCTTCGTGACTAGGTTTCCTGCTAAAATAAGTAACTGGCAGGTGTGCAAGCATTTTTTAAAATAAAGAAACCTTTATAATTATAGTTATAACACAAAATATTAATAACGAGCGAGCCTCCCATCGTTAATCAGAAGATCCCATAACTATTGCTAAATAAACCACTGCTGTCACTTCCTCTCTACTGAGTTGCATTCAGAGGCCCCTCCTGGGCCTATTCAAACATGGCTCACATTTGAAACTCCTCTTCTTGGTGCGGGACAGGCAGCCCTGAGCCCTTACCATGGGCTGTTTCGGTGCCCAGGTGGAGCGAGTGCCCATTTCTTTGAGTTGTGCCCCAGGGGCTGATTAAACAGAGGCTGCACGAGGAGCCCTCGCACACTAACAGGCGATGTAGACGACGTCGAAAACCAAAGATGACCACCAGGCTGGGTGTAAAATGAACCAAGGTGAAGCTGTTGAAAACAAAGAAGGTAATTAGAAAGAACAGGAACAATCTAAGCAAGGAAGAAGGCAGCCCGGCGTTGGGAAGCTCAGCAACATTAAACACGGGAACTGATTTGCTCCGTGCCGTGGATGAAACAGGTTTTCCATATTATAATTGGCTGTCAGGTTCCATAAAGTAAATTAAAAAAAAAAAATCTTAAAAAAATGAAATAGATTGTCAATAGAGCAAGTTTTAAAAATCTAAGTAAAATTTGGTCTCTTTTTTATTAATGCTTAATTGTCTTCAATCAACATAGTCCAACTTTGAGTACATACTAAATCCCTTTTAATGAAAAATTCCAGATCTTTCCATTTTGCTCATCTGGAGGTCGGCGCCTCAGTTTTTCTTTCAACTATATTATGCATAACGTGATGAATTTCCCTTAGTCATTCTTCACAGCTACACACTGCCCGAATTGCAGAATCCGGTAACTTAAAACTCTCAGAATGACTGGGTTTATGCACATAGGAGGAGATGCATTTGTATTCTCCTCTCCCCTGATTTTTTCATTTTTTTCCTCATTGTTCATTCTGTACCTTGAGGTATGTTAGGAGTCTTGCTTTTAGAGATGAAAGAAAAGGAAAACCCAGTTTCTCCCACACTTTCGTCTTTTGTTTAGATTAAAAATCAACACTATTTTTATATTTGCCCAAGATACAGTATTAAAATTACTTCAAAGCTTTTTGACTGAAATGTGTAGAGTAGCCTTACGGTGAAATGCAGAGCTATTTTACAAGAAATTAATTTTAAATGCTAGAGGGAGGACGGCATGAGGTTTCCAAAATGACATGACATTAATTCAGCAAGAATATCTTAGAGCCATTCGGAGTCAGAGGACAGGATGATATTTTGATCTTAAAAGATAAAAGGGTAATTCCAAATAGCTAATTATGCATAGGGTTCATTATCCATATTGATGTATGTATTAGGGTGAGTTTTTTCTATGCTTTCAGTGCCAGATCCCACTCTTACACACTATTAAACAGTGTTTCCTTCTTGTTTACAAACGATGAGGTGAATGTCTCTTTCCCCTGAAAAACTAGTGCTAGGGAACAAAACCTGTCTTTATCTTCTCTGGAGATGGCAATCAAATACTCCAGCGACCTCGTCTGATTTTTATAACGTATTTGGCAGGAAGTCGTGTTTTTCATGAAGTCAGGAAACCTGGTTTGGAATCTTCACTCTGTCACTTACTAAAATTATAACTTTGGATAAGCTACTTAATTTCTCTAAGCCTCAGTTTCCCTGTGTGTAGAATGTGAAAAATCATGACTACCACATAGGATTTTCAAAACAAAACTGTGTGAAAGTACCTGGCACTAGCTGGTGCTCAGAAAATGTTAGTTGCCTTTCTTCCAAGGCCAGAGGCACGGAGAGGGTGGAGAGCTGTATGAATCTGCTGCTGCTGCTAATTAAAGCACACCAGAACTCAGTATTCACACTGGCTCAGATGGTGGGGCTGACTGCTGTAGATCGTGCATAGGCTGGGGTGGCTCGACCTTGATTGTCTTGTTCTGGGATCCATGACGAAGGGAGAGTCGCTGCCTGAGCCATGGTCTTCTCACAGCAGAGGCAGAAGCCTGGGAGACTACCATCGCATCAAAGGATTTCCAAGCTCTCATCAGAGCTCAGCAGGTTGAGGATGAAGGGAGCCAACAAGACTAATAGTTGGGTTTATCCAGGGTTGGGGTTCTGCCAGGTGGGCTCAAAGAAAGTAGGGTAAGGGAACCTAGACAGTTGGCAAGAGGGAGGTTGAAGAGATGGCCCATAGACGATTAGGGAGAAAAATGAGCAAAAGAAAAGACTGGGTGAATAGGAGGAAGTAAGGCACCGGGGTGCTGGAGGCCCTTGAGAGGAGGAAGAAGAAGGATGAGTATGGCTGTAAGAGAGCAACGAGCTAGGAGGGTGGGAGTGACATATGTGGACATAGGACTTCAGCAGGGATCCGGACAGCCTATCCTCCTGTTTATCAGATAACCCTGCAGTGATGGGCAGTGGGATCCAGCATTGACTTAACTGCACCTCCTCTGTCATCTTTGCATGTCAGTGCTCAGCACTTCACTCGCTGTCCCTGCAATGGCTGAAAATCCATGATGTGACGACATCCTTCACTGGTTAGAATCCACCCCCTTTGGTAATGAACTTGCCACACGTAGCTAACTCAAGCTTTTCTCACACTGAGGGTAGATTATCATATTGACTTCACTATATTAGCACTTTACAAATGTCTTGACATTCAAATTGTTTCAACATGTTACTAAATTTCCTGTTTTGAAATTTAATTCAACAAATGATTAAGTATCTGCTCAGAGCCAGACACTGAGGCTGGCCCTGGGGTCTAAAGGTGAAAAAGAGAGAGTGCCTGCCGTACTAAGGCAGCAGTTTTGGAAGGTGGGGGACCTTGAGTGGCATGCAGCTATGTACACAGATAAAGGCAGAGCCCTAAGAGTCACAGTCACCTCCAAAGTGGTCTGGGGCTCAGCCTGCACAGTGGGAAAGCCTCTGTCCCCCAGAAAGTTGGCTTCGCTGCAGGTTCACTTGGAGCATTCTTTGTTCCCTCCAATTGCATTCCCTCTCTTCTTCCTTCTCAGTTATCCAACATACTGAATTTGAGGAATATCCTCTGGTCCATGTTTTTATACTTTATGTTTCTGTGTATGTGTGTGTCCATCAAAATATGTAGTAGTATTTTGTTTTTCAAATTTACCTAAATAGCATATTTTATGTATTGTGCTACAATTTGCTCTTCTCATTCAACATTGTATTTCCAATGCCTGTCTTACTTGGCATATGTAGATCTAATTCATTCATTTCAGCTGCTTAGTATGAGAGTATGTCATTGGATGACATACTGTTTATGTGACTGATGTCACTGTTTATTTTTGCACTTCCCCACTGATGGACATATATATTATCTACTAGGCACAGTTCCAAGTGCTTTACAAATTCTCATTCACCTATCCTCATAACAGGTAGTACTACTAACCTATTTTATAGACAAGGAAACTGAGACACAGAGAGGCTAAGTAACCCATTCAAGGTCACACAGCCACTAAGTGGTGGAACCAGGATTCAAAGCCAGATTACCTGTCACGTCAGGGTCTTCGTCCTAACCCTGGGCTGTGCCACCTGTTTAAGGTGTTTCAGGTTTTCCCTGTCACAGTCTTTCCACACTTCCTCTTGTGCCCACTGCCATAGGCACACGAGTGGGCTTTCTTTCTGGTTTATACCTGGAACGGGGGCTGCTGGTTCCAGACGGTCTCTCGCATCGTGATGACTTTTTGCCGTGTTAACTCGACAGGGGAAGATAGTGTCACAGAACAAGGCTGAGGCTTTGAAGGAATTCAGTGCAGTTAGATTCACTTCGGTGTTTCCGAACTTCAGTGTTTTCGGCTCCTAACTACAGGCTCTTTTCTGTCACTGTAATGACCCAAGAGGAGGTCAACAGAATATGAACCTACTTTGAGAAGAGAGAAGACAGATGGCCCATGTCACATGAGCAATTCTTCTCAATTGCTTCTCTCCCTCATTACAAGCGTAGTTTATAACACAGCTGTAAGTTACTGTGTGACCGATCCAGGACTTGGATATTTCCTCTGTACAATTTTAGCCCGTAAATTTAACTCATTAATCTGCTAAATCACTTTGGGGATTCTTACATTGGTCTGAACCAATAATTTTGAACACATTTTTTTGCAATATTACTACTGTAAGAACAGATAGCTTTTAAAAAATGTTAATTTCTTAAATTAAGGTATAATTGAGATACATTATATTAGTTTCTGGTGTAGAACATAATGATTTGATATTTATATACATTGTGAAATGATCACAATAAGTCTAGTTAACATCCATCACCAGTTACAGAATCTTTTTTCTTGTGATGAGAACTTTTAAGATCTACTCTCTTAGCAACTTTCAAATATGCAATACAGTATTATTAACTATAGTCACCATACTGTACATTACATCCCCAGGACTCATTTATCTTATAACTGGAAGTTTGTACCTTTGACTACTTTCACCCATTTCTCCCCCCCACCCCCAGCTTCTGGCAACCAGCAATCTGTTCTCTGTAGCTATGAGCTTGTTCATTTTTTCAGATTCCACTTATAAGTGAGATCAAACAGTATTTGTCTGTCTCTCTCTGACTTATTTCACTTAGTATAATGCCCTCGAGGTCCATCCACATTGTCGTAAATGGCAAGATTTCATTCCTTTTTTAAGGCTGAATAATATTCCATTAATAATAGACCACATTTTCTTTATCCATTCATGTTTGTTTCCATATCTCGGCTATTGTGAATAATGCTGCAATGAACACAGGGATGTATATATATTTTTGAATCAGTTTTTTTGTTTTCTTTAGATAAATACCCACAAGTGGAATTGCTGGATCATACCGGGTGCCTTTTTGTGGTGTTCTCACGTGGTGGAAGGGGCTAGAGACCCCCTGGCGCCTCATTCATAAGGGCACTAATCCCACTTGTGATGGCTCCACCCTATGAGCTAAGCACCTCCCAAAGGCCCACCTGCTACCACCATCCCCTTTGGGGTTAGGATTTCAACATATGAATTTGGGAGGCACACAAACATTTTAGACCACAGCAGCACGTATGTCCTGGGTTGTGATATAAAATGTGTGCTTTCTTGTTTTTGTGGGTCATGGTCAAAAAAGTGAGAAACTAGCATATAGTACAGTGTGCTGATTACAGTAGTAACCTTGACAGCTCACTCCGCTCTGCCAGAGGCCCAGCGTGCTTCCAAAAGGAGTCTTGACGCCTGTGTTTACGTAGCACTAGTCACAACTGCCAAGAGCTGGAAGCAACGTCATGTCCGTCCAGGGATGAATAGATAAACGGTGGCGCATACATACAACGGAATATTATTCAGCCTAAAAAGGAAGGACATCCTGACACACGCTACTACATGGAGGAACCTTGAGGACATCATGCTCAGTGAAATAAACGTGTCACAAAAGCGCAAATACTGATGCATACCACTTACATGAGGTACTTAGTGGCCCTAAGCCTAGAGCCATGCCCCCTTGGAATAAAACCTACCTTACCTCTTCAACAGGTGCCATGAATTGTTTTCTTTAACAGTATTCATATGGAGTTCAAAGCTCAACAGGTCACTGACTCTGCAATGAGCCTGCTCACATGTTTTTTTGGGGGTGGGAGATGCGCTCTCTTATTCAGAGAAGAGGGAGGAGACAGATGGCGGGACCAGTCTGGACAGAGTGCCCTCACACCCTGCGTTGCAGACACCCTTTGAAATGCACACAACTGTGAGCACTGACAACTTAAGAGGAAACGATTTAAGCTTGTAATTGGAGCAGTTATATTAACGAAATAAAACTCAGTGGAGGAGGGAGGAAATGGGGTCAGGGTTGTTGCGGGAGGCAGTGGGGAGGCTTACTCTCCTGATTATCAATCCCCTCTCCCCACTGTGGTCATAGCGAGCAGTCCGAATGGCACAGCCTTCCTCAAACCCTCTAGGGCTCTCTACTGCCCTCAGCAAAAAGCTCAAACTCCCTACCTCAGTTTACCTGGCCCCTCACCATCACCCTCTCCCAGCTCCCCCATTGCCACTTCCCCACTTCCAACTCCTTGCCCAGGCCTCCAGAACTGCCTGCAGCTCCCAGACCCCACCCACTTTCTTTCCCTGCATTTGTCAAATGCTGGCCTGCTCTCTGTTCCTCCAGATTTTGGCCTGGTTAATTCCTACTAATGTCTCAGGTCTTAGCAGAAATGGAGCTTTTACCTTGAGGGTAATGAAGCTAAAGCTTCAGGGTTTGCGACAAGCCCTGATACTGATTTTGTAACCAGGAATTCCTTCGCTTAAAGTGGGTCACCCACATTGTACATGAGCCTCAGGCCTCACAAAACCTGAATCTACTTCTGGGTCTCCATGTAAACAATCCTGGCTTCCTAACTCCTTAAAACGGGGATCTTGACTTCCTGTCTGAGCCCACTGATCCCACAACCCCCGGGACAGCCCTGAACAGGCACCCCCCCTTACAACCCTCGCCCCCTGCCCTCGCCCCCGGCAGTCTATGGAGTCAGCAATCTCTGCCCTGAAAGGTGTAGAGAAAAGAAACTTTATCTGCCTATGTCCTTTAAGTGCCAAGGTGCAAAGTACACAGTAAGTAGTAAATTAGCATGTGGTGAATATAAGTATTTCATAAATTGATTTGGGGAAACAATGCTTTTTATGTTTCTCAAGGTATTCCACAAAACCTCTGACAAGAATGAAGAAGAGGGAAGACAAGCCAAGAAGAAAGTTCCAGAACACTGCCCTGGCACGGGTCTGCAGAGTGCTGCTGTTCCTGCTCGTGTCCCATTTTCTTTTTCCTTATTGACTAATAGCCTGACATTTCTGAGCATTTATCATGATCATGATGGTCTTTTTCACTTGTTAACTTGTCCAGACTTCAGTCCCCACTTATTCATTTGGTCACTAATCTAGATGCTGCTACGCAGACAGTTTGTAGATGTGATTAAAGTATGTAAGCAGCCGACCTTCAGTAAGAGACGGTTTCCCTTGATAACCTGGGTGGGCTTCCCTTCATCAGTTGAAAGGTCTTAAGAGCAGAGCTGAGGCTTCCCAGAAGGAGGAGACATTCCACCTGGAGGAGCATCTGCTCCTGCCTGACCGTTCCAGCCGGCCTAGCCAGCCCCACAATCACATAAGCCAATTCCTTGCAGTACATTTCTTACTACATGTACTTCTGCTGCTTCTGATTCTCCGGTCGGACCCTGACGGACATGATGGGTAGGAAGTGTGCCAAGCCTTTGATGTGCAACCACTCAGGTTATATACACCATTGTTCTCTGCTGTCTTTTGAGTCCCCCCAGAAGCTGACCCTGAGATAAGGGGTTTATTTAAAAGGTGATCCCAGGAAGTACAAGTAGAGGAGACGGGGAGTAAGACAAGGAAAGGCAGGCAGTGAGTACGTGGTGTGTTATCAGGCCAGTTAGCTTGTGGGCACAGAATTCTGGGATTCTGTGGGAACTGCTTCAGAGTTATGTCAACCAAGGGGTGAGAGTGAAGAAATCTTTATCCACCAAGTCTCTAGCTGCTGCTGGGTAAGGAAGCTTCCAAGGACATTCACTCAGCTGCACTCTGGGCTCTTTCTGCCCTGGAGCCCAAGGACTCCTCGCCCAGGAAAAAGACCCAGGCAGGAGTTTCTTCGTGTCTCACTTCTTAGAGGTTAAAGAGATTTGCAGCAACTTCACTAATAAAAGCAGCTGAACTGTCTGCTCCAGCACCTAAGGATCTCTCTGGAACAGGACATTTTTTATTAAAAAGCAAAAATAAAAGCTATAGTATCTCTTTAAACTTAAGAGGGGTCACTGGACAGCTTTTGTAGATTTTTCTTCCTCTGAGAGCTCATGATGTTACACAATTTACTTTTTCTCCACGTTTCTTACTGACGTCTCAAGTAAGAGCAGTGGGACCTTAGCCTCCCTGACTCTGACCGTCACTCAGGTGCAGCCCTGGGACTGGTGGGGCCCCTTTTCCATCCCCTTTCTCCCTTGTGGGTTATTCTTCCTAAACAGGATGACATAGCAGTTGGGATCACAGGCTCTGAAGTCAAACTTCCTGGTTCATATCACAGCTCTTTTCTCTACTGATTGTGTTTTGTGAACGTGAGCGAGTGACTGGATTGGCCAGTGAGAGCCGAGTGTTAAATCTTCAGGACTTTTGCAAGCCTGTTGCTGTCCTGTTGGTAACTTGGTGGGAGTATTTACACCATGGAAATTGGCAAGTGCTGCAGATTGGTACCTGCTCCCTTTCCCAACCTGGTTGTCTCCATTCGGCTGCACACCACTCCTCTGCTTCCTCAGCTATAAAATAGGAGTGGGAACAGCGCACAGCTGATGGAGAAAGAAGCCTGTGAGCGTCCAGGCCCACATGCTCCCTGGTGTGTGGAAATACTCAGTGACAATGAGCTGCCCTCGGTGTTTCTCCCACTTTACGTGGTCCAGAGCCTTTTTGCTTCATGTGCCCCTTTGTGCAATAACTTCAAACACCGGACCAGCCAGAAGCAGCATACACATTGGTAATAAAGTTAAAAAAAAATCACTTGGATTAATTAGAGCCTTCAAACAACTAGCTCATAACTGACAGGAACTGTGCGGTCTAATGTTTAGGAGGCAGACACCAGTGACACATTATTGTAAAATGAGAATTCTTTTAAATCTGGCATAGACGACTTTCGTTATACACATTTTCTTTGGCTAGCTGTTAGAAAGAATTTCTTCTTTGGAGTTCCTATTTTTCTTCTCCCAATTAAGGCAAAGACTGTAACGATAGTTTATTACAGCATTTGGTAGTTCAGTAAACAAACATGTCCTAAAAAATTTAAATAGCTGTGTTGAAGAAAAACATGTGCTGGAAATTCACATTAATTATATGCAAGTTAATAAAGACTTTCGGTGAGCAAACCAACTCTTGGTAATACACTGCCGTTATCTGAGTGCTAACAATAGAATATGTATTATACATATCCGACTCACTCTGATCACTAACGAATTAATCACTTCTATGTATTTAAAGATAGAGATTATACTGGTAAAGCCTAAGCTCAGTGTTTTCTTAATGAGTCCTGCATTTATTCTCAGTAGGTCTGTGGGCCTTATTTTCTATCAGTCTTCATGATAAATGGAATATGTGTATCTTAACCTAACTTTATCAGCATTTGCATTATAGAAAGAAAAGTATTAATGCATAGTCTATTGTCACCAAATCATTACAGACCCCAAACTCAGGCTGCGTTTTATTAGAGAACTCTTCAATCAAGATGTTTAGAAGTTCATCTCTTCAAATGATGGCCATTTCCAGGAAAAAATAGAGCTTGTTTGTATGATGTTTACAAAATGCCAGACGTCAACTTGTGAAAAGGTAGCGGCATTTGAAGGAACATGGAGACTGTTTCCCGTGTGGAGCAGGGTGCCCTCTGTGCCACTGAAGCTGCTTCTCTTCCAAGATGCTCTGCGGTCAACACACCAATGCCTGTTTGCTTCGGGGGATTCTCTCCTCACAGCAGTAAACTTTTTCCAAGCCTTTCTCTATTAGTGGAGTTGAGTCCCATCTCAGCAATAAGTTCCAGGAAAACTATAAAAATAGGTGCCATCTTCTTAGGCAGAAAAAGTCATCCCCAGAGGACACTGGGGGCCCCCACTATTCCCGGCTCCTGCTTCTTCCAGCCCCCGGAGCTGGCCTTTCTGGGTCCCATACAGTCAGTTCCTCATGAGGCTGACTTGGAAAGCGGTGCCATCTCCTGGCTGAAACTCTGTGCTGCTCTTCTGCCCACTATCCTGCACTGTTCTGCTCACGGGGCTTCTGCCCTGGCGTCCCCAGGCCTGAGTTCTCCAGCTCCGTGTGCCCCCTTTTCCACGATCAGGCTTCTACAACAGTCTCCACCCCAAGTTCTCTCTGGCAAATTGTAGTTCTCCAGACAGTACACGAATCTGGATGTCACTCGGGTCACACCTGGGAGCTGGCCCTGTGACTCTGCCTGTGGCTGGGTCCCAGTTAGCTGAAGGGTCACATGTCTCCTGTCCTCATGATAACTGGCCACCTGCCGGGTTCTGTCTTCTGTGCATATCGTGAGGTCCCTTCTCCATAAGGCGGTTCCGGGAAGGTGGGGGCCTTGGTTGCATTCGAGTATGAACAAGCCTGTAACTTTGACGTGTTAAGCTGTTGGAGTGTGGGGGGTGTCCTGCTACTGGCTGGTCAGTTTTACTCTCTCTCCGTATTTCAATGTGTTTTTGGTAAATGACAAAGTCTTACTTTAAACTCTGAGTCTCTGTCTGTCTGGCCCTGTTTCCACAATAGTTGTTAACAAGGTAAATTCAGTTCGTGCCTCTTGACTGAGCACGTGTTCGGTGCCAGGCAGTGCTGGATATGTGTGTTGTTTCATGGAATCCTCAAGAGCCCCCTGTGAAATAGGCACTATTGTTCTCATTTCACCAGATGAGGAATGAATGCCTAGCACAGCGAGGCGAGGAAGTAGCCGGGTGAGGATCTGAACCCCACTCTGGGTGCTTTTGGTCCTACCTTCTGGCTCAATCACTATGTGTCTCCCAGGGGGCCCATCGTCTCCTTTCATTTTCTTGTTCCTGTGTCATTTTAACTAAAGACATGCTGATGTGACTCTGGAGGAGGTGGTGACCTCTGTTAGCTGCCCTGGTTTGACAGGCAGGTGCTGGGTGGTATCAAGTCAGGAGGGCGGGCTGGGATTCCAATCCAGTCACTTAGGAACTGCCGGCCTTGGGCAAGTAACTTCATCTGAACTTAGTGCCTCGTGTACATGAGGAATATACACCTACAGAATGAGGATAATTCATTGCACCACTGTTGTACAGATTAAAAGTGAACGCCTTTGCTGGGTGCCTGACACATGTAAGCACTGAACAAAAAACAGGTTCCCTCCTCCCTCCCTTGGCAACTATTTCACAGGGTCTTCTGGGGGTCTGTCCACACGATTAGCAGCTACGGAGAACCCTAAGGAGTGAGGTGAGTGCTAGGCAGAGGAAGCAGTAGGTGCAAAGGCCCTGAGGCAGCATGGAACAGGGCTGGAGAGGTAGGCTTGAATAATGGCCAGTGTGGCTGGAGAACAAGGTTTTGAGGGGGAGTGAGGTGGGAAAGTGACTCTGGAGAGTAAGTCAGGGGCAGACTCCATGTCACTGAGGAATCTGTGAAGGTAAGTGCTTACAATAACACCAGCATATGGTTCACCCCATACCGGGGCTTGAAAAGTTGACAAGTTAGTAATTATTTATAACTAAAACAGAATCATGTGTAAGAGTTTTATTAGAAACTGGGGATGTTGGTTCTGACCAGTGGGAGCTGACACTGACTCATACACACTTACCCCTAGAAAAACTGCAGCTGGGCAGACCCCCAGCTTACCCTCCACCACCCTGTTGTGGGCCATGCGCAGTGCTGAGTGCAGTGCTGCCCAGGAGGTGAGGCTGAAACGTGGGGCCGGGCAGGGAGCATCATTCTGGTCCTCCATAAAACTCCCGCGATCTGGTGTCTTCTCACCGCCTGATGAGCTGAAGGAAATGGAAGTGTAAATCGATTCTGTCTAACCTGTCACCAGAGTCCTTCTTCTTCTCAGGTCAAAATGTTAGCTGTCATTATTATTTTCATCTCAAATCTGAACAGTCACTAGAATGAAATTCCTTCTGACCTTAGGTTTGCTCCCCTCCCTCGGAGAAAGGCTGATGACAATGCATAGACTCATTGTTGAGCTCCGTGGAAGCTGGAACATAGAATGAAAGCTAAGACCTTCTGACTCATGTAGCAGGAGTCCCAGCGTGAAGCCACTCTGATCACTCTGGGACTGAACATGTCAGAGCTGCAAGAAGAATGGCTGAGGCCACGCGGTAGCTGAGAGCAAAGGAGACAGCAGCTTCAGAAACCATCGGAGGTTTGGGAGGGGCCTAGTGCCCCGTGGGTGGGCACAGAGTCAAAGAAGCCTTTTGCCTCAGTGTATCTATGGGCTGGGTGGCTGGGGGACCAGGGCTGCCTTCAGAGGACACATCCTTGCTGAGCTGGCTGGTGCCTTCGATTCATTTCCTGCTCCTGGAGGTGGTTGATAATTGGGTTTTGTGGCAGCCATCCCCTCCATTCACTCCTGATGGTCAGACGCAGGAGAGGCTGACAGGATGCCACCTGCCTCAGTTACAGAGAGGCTGCTCCCAGCGGGATACCCCAGTAGGATTCCTCACTGTTTTCCTAAAAGACATGAACCACTAGCATGGCCGCTGCACAATGTGTTCACACGTATGCACAGTGCTCAAAGCCTGTTCTCCATCCAGATAGCTGTGGATAGTAAGCACTTCCTATTTCATAATGTCAGACACACTCTTAAATGTCCTACCAATCATCTGATACCTGAAGGAGTAAAAGGTTGATCAAAGTGCCAGAAAAGAAAAAAATAAGCGTAGGATTCTTGACAGCTAGCCACAAAATCTAACTTTTTATTGAAGAATAACACACATACAGAAAAGTGCACAAATCCAAAGAGTACACTCGAAGAATTTTCACAAACTAGACACACCCAGTGTGTCCAGATCCAGAAACACATGGAGAAACAGAACATCCCACAGGCTTGCCTTGCGCCCCTCCTGGTCATCATCCCGTCCAGAGAGACCGACACCCCTACTTACAACAGCAGAGACGAGCATTGCCGGGGTTGCACTTGATAAACATGGAATCGTACGGCACGTGCTGGCCTTATCTCGTGAGGCCCACGCATGCACAGTGTGTAGCTGCAGGGCTGGTCACTCACTTTCATTGCTGTGCAGGTTCCACTGTGTGAATATATCATTATTTGTTTATCCTTCCAACGTGGCATTTGGGTGATTTCCAGGGTGGGCTTATTAGGAATAGTGCTTCTATGAACATAGTACATTTCCTTTGGTGAATATATGTACACATTTCTGTTGGGTATACACCTTGATGTGGAGTTGTGAGGTCATATGATACGTACATCCAACCCAGGCTATTTCATGGAAGAATAAGGAATTTATTGGATGGAACTTGGGGACTCAAAGAATTGGCAGAAAGCTAGAAAGGAGATCCAGGAAGATGGGTGGGAGCCAAGACAGCTCAGTGGGGCCCAGGAATGGAGCAGGGATGATGGGCTCAGGACTCTGCCACCTCTGGACATTGTTACCGGGGACACACCATCCCTGCAGCCTCCAGTCCCAGGTAACTCCCCTGCTGGGTCACTGCCACCCCTGGGCTGCTGCAGCTCCTGTGACATAAATCCCAGCACCCCTTCATTTCTTCACATCCCAAGCAGGGAGTCCAAGGAGCTCACCCCAGTCACTGGCCACTCCCTGGCTGGTCAGTGCTGGTAAGGGCTGCGCCTGAGAGACAGGCGAGACCTCTCCACTTCTACAGTGGGGGGGGCACTGCACCCCACTAAGTTTATATGCAAGGGGTGATCCCCCACTACAGGAATGGGGCTCAGATGCTGCACCCAAACTGGAAACACAGAATGGCAGCCGCCCACTACAGGGCACTCCATACCACTCACCTCTCAACAATGGCTAGAAGGGTGGGCTCATTCACACATTTGTGTAGCTCATGCCCCACGTGCATGAACTTGCTTTTAAGAAGACAGCATTGAATTCAGGGACACGTTAGAAGCCGCACAAAATGCCATAGGTTTGGAAAGAAAAGGTGTACTAAAAGGCCAAAAAGATCTCAGGGAGGAACATATGGAAGAAAGGAAGAAAAGGCAGGCAGACTATGGAGAGAGAGAAAGGAAAGGCGAGGGGGAGAAAGTCTGGTGAAAAGCCTGGAAGCACATTTTCTTCCTTGATCTGATTTAGCCAGTTTCCGTGCTGTCCCACTTTCTCAGCTTCTCTGATGGATTGTGCTTTGTTTCATCAGGTTAATGATGTTGACATGGACCACAGAATAAAGAGAGCCCGGTCGTAAACCAAAATAGAGAAGGACCTGGAGCCTCATTCTCACACACAGCATCAGTTCTGCTGCAGCTGGAGCACACGGCCTCCTTACAACACTGGTGTTTTCGGTGAGCTCTAATGAAGCTAAGAACAGGTTTCAACAAAAGAAGCAAAGAATAAAAATGTACTAAAACCATTTACAAGGGTAACAAGTCACTAACTGGTCGGAAAAGTATATTTTCCTTTTTGTAGGCCATTTTACGTTAGCCCTCCAACTGGACTACGGCAGTTTCAAGTCTTGTGCTATTCCCTATATTATAGCATGGTGTCTAATACATTTATTTGTTTTAAATGATAATCAGGGCTTTCATTTATGCAGTACCTCTCTATGTCCTCCTAGACAGAGAGGCAGGAGGAGTCATGACGACTGTCTCCACGTTGCAGGTGAGAACATTTCAGGCCGGCCACAGCAGCCTCGCCCACACGGAAGCCCCATTCAGGACCAGGGACAGAGGCAGTTTCCACCCAACGTCATAGAACATAGACAAACTGCTCGCTGCCCCTGTGGGTTTGTCTCTTCTTTCATCACAGTGGTGTAAGCTCGACTGAGGCGGGGCCTGCCAGTTTGTCTCAGAAAAACCAAGACCTGTCGAGCCTTCCACTGGGGCATCCAAGTATCATCTTCCATAAACTATCGGAATACGGCCCGACATGCCTCCTCCTGGCAAAAATGGGAAGAGACGGGGGCTGCTCAGCCGGCCGCAGCCAGTCTTCACAGAGCGGGTCTACCTGCAGACAGGGACGCTTGGAAGGCAGCGTAGCCCTGGGGTTCAGGGGGGCTCTGGGGCCAGGCTGCCTGCACTGAAGTCCTAGTTTTCCTGCTCACTATCTATAACCTGGGAGAAACTACCTCATCTTTCTGGGCCGCAGTGTCCCTCTCTTTAAAACACACCTATGCTCACGCCATGTAATTATTGCTGGAGGATGAGAGAAGTGAATATTTGTCATTGCCCAGGTCAGTGGATGGCACAAGTGAGCTGCCGCCCCTGTGACTCACTCCTCAGGGGCAGGGGCCACCCTGGTGAAGCCCCACAGGCCCAGTGCTGTGCCCAGGGGGTCCTCATTAACACAGCCCATGTCACAATGACCGAGGAGGAGCCAGAATAGGAGGGAGCAGGAAGAGGTGGCATTTGGAGAGGGGAGATGGCCAGCCAGCTGGAGCACGTGAACAGCTAGCAGTCACCATGTACATTTACGGATAAGCCTGCTACAGTATCCACCCAGCATCTACATCTGTAGAAGGACCACCTCCAACATGGTCAGTGACAGAGGGAACCAGGGGCCTGGGCCCTCAGCAGGGTCTACACCACACGGCCCCAGGAAGACACATTAAGAAAACCCTCCAATGCTTTAGGTTATTTCCCTTTTAGCAGGATGATGGAAAAGCAGGAAATAGAGACCTTCTAGAACTGCTTTCTCCAGGGAGGGAGGTGCAAATTTTACCCATATATTTCAATGGGTCAAAATGCTCTCATGTGATGCTGAATTGTTGGGAATGGGGATTGTTGGATGCAGTTTTTCAATAAATTATCCGCTGAATGTATTAACTTGATGTATTTAAACTTGGGAATTGATGTTTAAAAATTGAAGCCCTTGAATCCATACTTATTTTTACTTGGCACATTTGTTATTTGGCTAGAAAAATGTCTGGTTTCTTTGCCAATAATGAAAATAACACAGAAATGGAAAGAAAAAGTGAAATCAATGCAATGAAGGAAACCAAAGGACAGAGAGACCCTCCTCCCTGCAGCTGTGGCTGGGTAGGGACAGGAGGGGCGTCCCTAAAGCTACCGGCATGCGGGTCCCCACCGGGTGGCACTGACAGAACAGGAGGCGCTTCTCCACCCACGGAGTCAGAGGATGGTACAAAAGAACTTCTTCTCTCGGAAGGGGTTTTCGGACGCAGGCACGGGGACGATGAGAGGGTCGTCCCGGACGTGGGCCTCACAGTAGGCCAGGAGGTCGGCTGCTGCCTGGGACACCTGTGGGGACACAGCACAGGCGCGGGGTTAGGGGCCAGTTCTGAGTGTCCACATGGGGAGTGGACAAGCCCGAGGCCAGGCTGTGCTGTGTGCCTGGCCAACAGCAAGGCCCTTCCCAGCCCAGGGACAGGTTTTGTGCAGACCAGCAGAGACGGGTTCTGACACGTGGCTCTGAGGACAGAGATGACACCCAAACAGCAGACCACTGTCTGGAGGAACGAGAGGCAGCAGGAGGGTCCAGACATCTTCGTCCTCCTCTCAGGTGAGTGACGAGTGGCGACCCCAGGCCAGCAGCCTCACATGTACTCTGCTAAACCACTTCTAGACAAAGAAAGCAGAGTACTGGCCCTGGCCAAGCCAGTGTGATTATATTTATTATTATTAGTAGTAGTAGTATTTATTAATTGTCTTATTGCAATCTACTCTCATGACCAACATAGAGACACTTTATCCTCCTCAATACAACATGTATCATAAGCACTATAACACATAAGCTACATGTTATAACCACACAGGATTTAGCTCGGAATGGCCGCCCACCTGACCAGATAGCTCTTTCCCTCCATCTTCCTTCCAGGCTTACCTGAAGCCTGCGGACATATGGCCCTTGTGCACGGAACTACCCCCCTAGCTGAAGTCCAGGAGCTCCAGAGGAAGAGCTGGTGGGGCAGGGCAAGGTGCCGAGAGGAAGATAAAGTTCCAGCTCGCTGCCCTCTGTGTCATGTACCTGGCAAGTGAATGGCCTGTGCATGACCTCAGCCTGCCAATGAGGCCTCCCGCCTGCAAGCGCTTATCAGAGGTGGCAGGCAGGGGAAAACATATCACAGTCAAATGAAAACCTTTTGGTATATTCAATGTCTAAATCTTCTCCAGAATGACAAAAGTGCTCCACAAATGAAACAACGTAACACCTTCCATATACGAACGTACAAGCCACACATGTTCCCTCTAGGTTTTTTAAATTGGCTCATCTTCCAAAATTTTACAAATTCTTCTTCTGATTTCCAGCCTAGACACACCTGCTTTAGCAGTGGTTGGAATCCTGTGAATAATTCCAATAGAGATATATCACGAATTTTCCCTCCAGTGAAATAACTGAAAGTTGAGCTGACGAGTCAGCCTAAATCCTGACAAAGTCTACATATGTGGGAAGTGTGGGATGGAGCATCAAGCTGCCAGTCCCATCTCTGCCCCTAAGGTGGCTGTGTGACCCTGGGTAAGTAACTCAACCTCCCTGAGCTTCAGTGTCCTCATTTGTAAAACTCAGGAGATTTAGATATCTCTAGGGTCCTTTTAACTCTAAACAATCTATAATTCTACCATGGCCAGTATTTTAGATCCTACATAAATGTATGTTGGGTGGAATGGGAGTGTTTGAAGTGTGCAATGGTTTACAGGTCACCCATACAGGAATCTCCTAGGGGCAGACCAGGCCCGCAGGGACCTGTGAAGCCATCGCGAGGAACTAGAGCCCAGGTGCAGGGACGCTGACTCTGAGACACACGAAGCTGCGATGTGCAGAGGAGAGCGCTGTGATCATAGCGAGGGTTGCAGAGCAGAAGCTGGAGCCTGGGAGGCCGAGCCCTGCTCGCAGCGCGCTTGCTGCCACCGTCTGCAGCGATGCCTGTGCTCTCCCCTGACTGCCTCAGCCACGACCTCCGTTCCACGCCAGGCTTCTCGCCATGTCCGGAGACCCATGGGGGCTCCTCCACAGCCACCACGTCAGGACTACCCACTGAATTCATCTAGCCGCCCCTCTGGCAACCCCTGGAAACCGGTCGCTGCTGCCCAGGGCAGCAGACACAAAAGAGGGGGAGTGTGGGAACCGCCACCTTCCACCTCTAAGAGCCACCTGTCCTCGTAGGCCTACCGGGTCTCCGTCCCGGACTTCACCGAGCTTTTCCAGATGGTTCATTAAGGAATGTCTTATCTGACCATCATCCCCTCTACAGTTTGCTAGTTTTCACAGTTCCCATCTATTTCATTGTTTTGGACATACTGCCATGTGTTCTGAATTCTCTATAAACATCAGTATCTCACCCAGGAAGTACTTACTGAGTTTTAGATTAATACACATTTTAGCCAATTAAGAGGATATACGGGAAAGAATAAGGCAAGATTTCTGCCCTCCAGAAGATCTAAATGAGAAGACTCAAAAGTTAGAAAGTTACTATAATAATTGGCATTATTATATAAAGAACAGTTGCACAGGGCCATGGGGCCATGACAGGGCAAGGAGATAGGGGCGTGTGACAAACCCACCCAGTTCCGCACGGTGGCAGCTCCCTTAGTCCCCAGCCTCTGGGCCCAGAAACACGATTTTCTGGCACTCTAAGAGTGGCTCCCCTCTTGCAGCAGGCCCACAGCACACAAGTTCAAGAGACAGCCGGCTGTATAAAACGTTAATAAAAATAGGAAGTTAGAGTACTCGTTATGGCCAGGCGCTGTGCCAAATGCCTCATCTCACGAATGACATCATTTAACTCTTTTTTTTAAAATAGTTTCAGGTGTACAAAACAATGCAATAGTTAGACATTTATACCCCTCACAAAGTGATAGCCCCCCTCCCCCAATCTACTACCCCTCTGACATCGTATATCCCGTAGCTGTTACAGTTCCACTGACTCTATTCCCTGTGCTGCACTGCACATCCTGTGACCACATATATATACATATATATATATATATGTATATATATATATATATATATATATATGTATATATATATATACACACATATATACACACACATATACATACATATGTATATATATAATTATAGTTGACATTCAGTATTATTCAGCTTCAGCTTCAGGTGTACACAGTTTGGGGAATATAATCAATAATGTTGTCAAGATTTTGTAGGGCAGCCTATGGACACTTGTCTTATTAGGGAGACCACGTCAGGGATGGTGTAGATGCCTGATCATTTAACTCTTCTAAGTAACATTCTTAAAGCCACTTTACAGATGAGGAAACGAAAGCACAAAAGTTAAGAAATGTGCCCAAGGTCACGTACTCAGTAAGAGAAAAAGCCAGACTTTGAAGCTAAGCAGTCTGGCCACAAACTCCATAGGCTGCAGGAGCCTGATTAATTGATAATGAAAACCGGAACTGCCGAGTGCTGGAATGCTCTGTGTGCTGGGCCTGCATACTCTCTCCTTGCAGACCTGCTACCTGGGAACTCACATGACCAGAAGAAGAGTGCTGCACCTGGAGTTTCTTAGGTCATTTCATTTACGCTAGGGACAGTCTGGCTAAGGAAACACTGACAGGTAAATCTCAGCTGGTCCCCGCGTCCTCTCCCTCCGCCCTGGGAAGCGCTTGGTGGACCCTGCCAATGTCACCTCCAGGGCTCCTCCCTCAAGGCTGTGCCCTACACACTGTTAAAGTATTTAAACAAGGGGGCCCAGGCTGAGGTGGCTTTAATGCAGTGGCAGCCTACTTAAGCTAAGACCTAAGCCAGTCAGTGCCCTTCCTGGAATCTGAGAAAGAGAAACTTCAGAACAACCAACTTCAGACAGACAACTAGACTTTCCCAAACAAGGCAACCACTGAAGCCATAACCAACCAAATAATTGCTTTGCTTTGCTTCAGTGTCTTCTCTGTGAAAACCTTTCTCCTGGCTCCTGGCAGTGCAGTGCCCCTAACCAGCTTTGGTTTCGTGCTGCCTGATTCCAACTGATGTACATGCAAATAAACTCGTGGAGGGTTTTAGTGTGCCTCCGTTTACTCTGTACCAGCACGATCCAGCTGGTCCAAAGTTGGCTTGTTAAATTATAATTACAGCTTCCTTCCGCTTGATCAGTTTACCTGTTCAGATGCTTGTATGTGGGTGGAATTGACTCGTTTAATTTCCTGAGAGCAACCGCCAGGGGGCGATTCACTGGGGGCTGCTGCACTGTCATCCTGTAAGTACATCCATCAGTCCAGGGCACCTCGGAGGAAGCTCAATACATGTGGCCTTGGGGGACTGCCTGGTGGAGGAGAGAAGGGGCTGGGCCGTGTTCCGGTCTCACATCAGTGTATCTGCGTCCCCTGCAGTCCCATGTCTGTCACACCCTAACAACTGTGCTGTTTGCGTCTGGCCTTGCTGGATGGACACAGGTCTAATCTAGGGACATTTCTGTCACATCCAAAGGTGAGAGTGCATTTGCTGCCACAGTTTTTCTTTCAAGAAAACCAGCTGTCCTTAGATTGCCTCCTGCTGTTGTTTTTGGATCACAGATGCGTTTGCTTAGGTATAACCACGCTCCTCGTCCTGTCTGTGTACCTGTACAAACACATAATGAAGTTGCAAACGCCCACTGGAAAACTGTGGATCGGGGTTGCTTCCAGGAAATACTGATTTCCTAGATGCGCTCAGTTATTGAAACAACATTGGAAAGGATGACCTGATAGCGTGAAGTCACCATACAACGAAAGCGTCAAGGGAGTTCTCACCTCAGCTGCAGCCCCTCATCTTAGAGTGTCTCATGTCCCTTTATCCTGTATAACCTCAGAACCCTGGCTTAACCCTGAAGTTCGTTGTAATGTGATCTGAAGAGATAATACATGGAATGAGAACCTGAAGGAACCTCACAATGAAAGGTGACCTCCTGACACTGAGCTTGGTGTCCACGTTTTCATTAACCTAAACCCGCGTTTAGGTCCAGTGGGAGGGTTTTCTTAATCAGCTCTAGACTGATTGTTATGGTTGAGCGTTTCCTTCAGCACGTATCCAATAGGGGTGGCAGACACTGGCCAAATCTTGTAAAACATCTGCCATCCTTGGAACATAAAATAAACAGTTCACGTTCAAAGAAAACATTTTATTCTGGTTGGGAATTTAAAACTCCTTACTCTGTAAGCTTTCTCATCAACTGTCAAGTCTGCTTTACCTCAAGTCCTCTGTTAGGAATTGCCTGGAGCTTCTCTGCCTCCTCTCCTTAGTACTGAACTGTTAAGAGTTACAAGATAACAGATGTTGAAAAGAATCGGAAAAAATAAAAGAATCGGCAGCCTGGGAACAACTGTGGAATTTTACCATTACATTTCAGAGGAAAAGAGGTGATTAAAACAGCCCAAGTTAGCACATAATACCAGTAGTTGCACTATAATTACAAGCTCCAATGATGGGAGAAAATGTTGCAATTACTATAGTCACATTCCACGACAAGACAACTGACATAATTACTATTCTGGCTGTGACACCCACTGCATTTATCCTTTGCATCTGAAGTGAGTATCTCACACCAATTTCTCAGCAACCCTAGCCTATTGAACAATACTACTTGGAATCAGTTACAAGCTCCTTTGATGTCTGTTCCTCCCTGCACCCCAAGAAAACAAAGCAGGATTATAGCCAAGGGCACAGCCTCCACGGTGCAATGGTGCCTAGACAAGGTCAAACTTGGTGGTCACTCCAATGTATGAAATCATATGCCGGCAACCCGTGTGAAGCCCTCAGGACGTTACAGGTCTGGGCTTCACCCCTAAGTTCTGAGCAAATATAACAGGGTGAATCCTTGGGGATTTTCTTTTCTTCCTTCTAACGCTGGGAAGTATTTGAGATGAACACACCGGTTCCTAAGGGCAATCTCTGGCTACGTCCACATTCTGACGCCGTGGACTGAATGTGTCCCCCAGTTCCTCTGCTGAAGCCTTCACCTCCAATGTGACGGTATCTGGAGGTGGGGCCTTTGGGGGTGACTAGGGCATGAGGGTGGCACCCTCATGAATGGCATTAGTGTCCTTATAGAAAGAGACACAAGACACGGGATCGCTCTCTCTGTCCTCGCCATGTGAGGTCACAGCAGGATGGTGGCCATCTACAAACTAGGAAGAGAGCCCTGGCCAGAACCTGACACGCTGACACCGTGATCTCGGACTTCCCAGCCTGCAGAACTGTGAGCAATGAATTTCTGCAGTGCAAGGCACCCAGTGTATGGTGCTGTTACAGCAGCCCAAACGGACTGACGTATGGATTCCAGTGGATCCCAGCAACTACTCTGTATCACTCCAGATCAGTAAAGGCAATTATCAATCGTTGGTTAATGGCCTGTATGGGGAGAGGCTTCGCTCACCCAGTGGGTCCTCGGCCACAGACAGTATCTAGTGGGGCATAGGTAAGGTTGTACCTGGAAGAAACCAGATGGAGGGGCAGATATGTGTGAATCAATGAGTAATCTAACAGAATCCCTCTCTGAACTCTAAAGTCAAGTGTCCATAATAGGGGATTCCCTGTTTGATTACACTTTGAGAGGTAAATCTAGGATGCCTGAAAGAATTTGAATATTCCCAAGTTCACCTACGTTAGAGCTGTTATTACATGGCCTTCACCACCAGAATAGCAAAGCCCTCACTTACCATGTTTCCCTGAAAATAAGACCGGGTCTTACATTAATTTTTGCTCCAAAAGATGCATTAGGGCTTATGTCCAGGGCATTTCATCCTGAAAAATCATGCTAGGACTTATTTTCCGGTTAGGTCTTATTTTTGGGGAAACATGGTAGCTTGTTTACAGTGATCGACCCAGATCCGTCCTGGGCTTGGACTTAACCAAACCCTTTCAACAGGTTGATACATGTCCTATCTGACTCTGACTACCTCTCAGTTTTGATATATCTCAGTTTTCCACAAAGGAAGCCATAATTCAGTCATTTTGCAAGTTCACCAAAATAGTAATTTATTTGGTGATAGAAACTAGTGAGTCACTCAAAAGGTTTCTAGGACATAGTTAGAGGTGAAAGATGAACAAGTAGGTTCCAGCTCTAGAGGGTTCTAGAAAGCCAGTGGCATCTCTAGAGAGGAACCACGGGGCTGTGAGTCAGGAAGCGATGTCCTGGCCGAGCTGCCCTCAGCACGAATAAGCTGGGTCACCTGGGCAAGACCAACACTTGGCTTCATTTCTCGCTCCTGTAAATGAGAAGAGCCATCCTTGCTGGACTGTGGCTAATGGACATTGTGACAAACACACACTGCCTGTCATCATGTCATTGTTCATCTGGCTGATTTCTGATAGGGCTGAAAGGATGTCTGAGAAACAGACAGGAGTAAGTTTCTCAGAAACGATCAGGGCAGCTGGGAGCCCACAGTGCCCCCAACCAAACACCCCGAAGTGGAAGGGCCCTTCTTGTTCTTTAAACACATCTTCCATCTTCTTGTTCTCTTTGATTTAATTCAAGCATCTCTTTTTTTTTTCTGACACCTGTTCTAGAATTGTTCACTCACATCTCCCTTTCTTTGAATTTATTTCTATATTTGATTGTAGGAAGTTTATCATCTGAATCATTTAATTTCTAAAGGTCTAGGTGAGAGCTATGCAAGTTTCTGGTAGAAGATGAGAAGATGAAGAGAAGGGTTAAACCTAAATTGCTAAACTGGCAGAAGCTGGAGTCAGGAAGGGTAAGTACAGACATATTGAAAGGCAAATCTATAAGCACTGCCTGTGGACCTTTGGCTGGGTCAAATGACATAATTTCTATTTATTTTCTTTTAGAAATGTCATTCTTTTGCTCTTACTATCATTTATCATCTGCATTACATCCCTTCCCTGGACTTCACCAGATCCTTTTCAATGTCTGCCAGTGACTTCTCAGAAAATGATGATCTCCCTGATTTTGCTCTTTTTCAATTTTAACCCCTTGTTATTCAGGTAGCAAATGTTTTTCTTACTTTGTTGATTGGGAGGTTTTTACCACATAAAATCATTTTTAAATGCAGCCAAAACTTTCCTTTATGCACTGGATTTTGTGATATGCTTGGTCTTTCCAAACTCATATTATATAAACATTTCCCTAATACTTTTATGGTTTTGTTATATCTAAATCTTTTGAGTGAATTGTAGCCCCCCCAAACTCAGATGTTAAAGCCGTCACCTCCAATGTGACTGTATTTGGAGACAGGGCCTTGGGAAGGGTAAGGTAAACTGAGGGATACGGGTGGGGTCCTGATGCCAGAGGGTGGGGTATATTTATAAGAAGAGGAAGAGACACGAGAAAGCTCTCTCTTTGAATGAGCACAGGAAAGGCAGTGAGAAGGTGGCTGGCTGTAACTGAAGGAGAGAGATCTCATCAGACAATGCAGTGGGCACATTTCAGCCTTGAGAACTGTGAGAAAAGAAATTTCTGTTGTTTAAGCCACACAGTCTGTGTTCTGTTGTGGCAGCCTGAGATGACTAATACAATCCATCGGAAATTTATCGGCATAAAATTAGTGTATGTAGCTTTATTTTCCAAAGTGCTAGTAATTTCCAGCAACATTTATTAATAATCTGTTCTCCACTGATTTGAGATGCCATCTGGATCATAGTCCAGATTCCCAGTACTTGTGTTTAGAGGCTGCCTATTCTGTCCCCCTGATCTGTCTATTCCCAAAGGAGTGTCATAAATCTTAAATACTATGCTTTTATAATACATTTTAATACCTAGGAAGAAAATTCTACAACTCTCCCTCATTGAACACATATACTCCTTTTTTTTTTTTTAATTTAAATAAACTTCCTGGTATTCTCACACATTCATTCATCTGATTGAATTTTAGAATAAATTAAAGTTTACTCTCTCCAAAAACAGAAATAGAATTTTTATTAGATTTGCACTAAATGTACATACGAAGTTAAAGACAGTAGACATTTTTACAGTATTGATTCTGCCTATTCAACCACAAGGCAGCACTGTATTTTTTTCAAGTCTTCTTTTGTGCCCTTCTATGTTTTGAGTGTTTTTAAAAAATGTATGTCTTACACACTTATATATGGCACTCTCAAAATCATTTTCATTGTTTAAGAAATAGTTTTAAAAGATTACTGAGGCTGACACTTATTCCCAACCATTGCCACCCTTAATTTCATTGCATTATGGTCAAAGAATGTGGTATGAACCATTTCTACTTTTTAGAATGTACTGAAGCATTCCATGAGTGGTACTTACAGAAAGTGTTCTTGGTAGTTGCTGGATAGAATTACACACACACACACACACACACACACACACACACACACACACACATCTCAGACCAACTTTATTAATTTTATGTATTAATATATGCCTACTTCTCTTTTTTCTAGTTTATCTAACAAGGACTGGGAAAGACACACTCTTACACAATTTGCCCATTTTTCTGACATTTCCTCATATTTTGCATTGTGTATTTTTGATATAATTGGATCATATGGTAAGCTATGTTCAGCTTTGTAAGAAACTGCCAAACTGCCTCCCAGAGTGGCTGTACCATGTTGCATTCCTGCCAGCAACGAGTGAGAGTTCCTGTTGTTCCACATCCTCGTCAGCATTTGATATTGTCAGCTTTCAGGATTTTAGCCATTCTATTAATAATAAATGTGTAGTGGTGTCTCACTGTTGTTTTAACTTGTAATTCGCTAGTGATACATGATGTCAAGCATCTTTTCATATGCTTCTTTGCTATCTGTATCTTCTTTGGTTATCTGCTCAGATCTTCTGCTCTCCCCCCCTTTTTAAAAATAGGGTTGTTTTCTCATTGTTGAGTTTTAAGAATTCTTTGTGTATTTTGGATATCAGTCCTTTATTATAATAAATATGAATTTGCAATGATTTTCTCCCAGTCTGTGGCTTGTCTTTTCAGCCCCTTAATAGTGTCTTTCACAGAGAAGTCTTTAATTTGAATGCAGTCCAGATCACCAACTTTATCTTTTGTGGATTATGTTTTTGACATTGTATCTAAAAACTCATTACCAAACTCAAAATGTCTAGATTCATTGTTTTTTTCCACATGTGGATGTCTAGCTGTTCCAGCACCATTTGTTGAAAAGACTATTCTTTCTCCATTGTGTTATCTTTGCCCCTCTGTCAAAGATCAGATAACTACATTTATGTGGGTCTACTTTGGGGCTATGTGTTCTGTTCCATTGATGTATTTGTCTGTTCTTTTGTCAATATTACTCTGTCTTGAATACTTTATAGTAAGTCTTGAAGTCAGGTAGAGTCAGTCTTCCAACATTGTCTTCTTCAATATTGTGTTGACTATTCTGGGTTTTCTTTTCTTTTCTTTTCTTTTTTTGCCTCTCCATATAAACTTAAGAATCAGTTTGTCAATATCAACAAGATAACTTGTTGGGGATTTGACTGGGATTGTGTTGAATATATAGATCAAGTTAGGAAGAACTGACACCTTACTAATAATGAGTCTTCCTATCCATGAACATGGAATATGTCTTCATTTATTTAGATCTCCTTTGATTTCGTTCATGAATTTTGTAGTTTTTCTCATATAGATCTTGTATAAATTGCATATATCTGGTATATTTTTGCCTACCCTTTTACTTTCAGTCTGAGTCACTTTATTTTAAGTTATTGTCCAACGCAAAATATATTGTTTTTTAAATTAAATCTGAGAGTCTAAATTAGTTGTCCCACTTAGTACTTATTGTCAACACAGATAGATTTGATATTGCTTCTGTTGTTTTATTTTACCTTTTTAATTTTTACACTCTCTTTTGTTTTCTAGTTAATGGTGTCCTTCCATGAGGAAAACTATTGGTAACATATAATATGCAAGAAACTATTACTAATCAATAAGGAAAAGATAAGTACCACAATAGAAAATTAGGCCAAGGGTAGGAATAGGCAATTCACACAAAAAAGAATTTAACATATGAAGTTAGTTGAAGCAGAAGAAGAGTCAATGAAATATATGTTAAAATAATGAGGTAAGAACAATCAAGAAACAGTGTGGCATAAAGGTGAAGCGTGAAGTTTCAGGAGCCAGACTCCCTGGTTCCCCATCCCTGTGCTACCACCACCTTCTAGCTGTCCAATTTGGGGCAAGTTATTTAATCTCCACAGGCCTCAGTTTCCTCCTTTGTAAAGCCAGAATGTTAGTACCTGTTACGGAGAATGGTTATGAGAATTGAATGAATTTAATAGAAATTGTTCAGAACATCAGATAGTAAGCACTCAATAAATGTTGCCCATTATTATTACTATTATTATTATCTATGAACTATCAAATTGGGATGGCTCAAAGAATGACATTGGGAAGAATTTGGAGAAACAGACACTTCACATTGCTGATGAAGTACTGCTGGTACCACTTTTCATAGGAAAATCTGATACTGATTCAAACATTTCCGAATATATAGTTTGACCAAACAATTTTCAGTCTGTAAGAACAACCAGACATGCACAAATTTTATCTACCAGTGTGCTCGCTGCAGTGCTTTTAAAAAAATAATACTGAAAAATTGGAAATGGAAATGTCCAAGGATAGGAGACCCCTTAAATAAATTACTGTACATCAGATGATGGAGAAAAGAGATATTAAAAATGACATTTTAGGAGAGTACCTACTGACCTGGATATATAATCACAATATACTCTTCAATGGTAAATCAGGTTGCAAAAAGTAATAAATGTACACTATAACCCCAATGTTTTAAAAAGAAAGATATGTAACTAGCTGGATGGAAAACCACGAAAACGTACTGGTTATAGATCATTTAAACCTTCTTCTTTATACTTTTCTATGTTTTCCAAAATTTTCTAAAATTAAAAAGTACCATTTTTATGAACAGAGAGCTAGCATTATTCTCAAAACAAGAATTAAAGCTCCCGGAAAAGGGACCTCTACCCTTATAACCTCACTTCGAGCTGCTGGATGTTTGCCTCTTTCTCTGAGAAGACTTAAGTATGCTACACACTCACAGGTGTATCTCACTCATCTCCTACGTTTATGGTTTGAAAACAATTTAAATAGAACAAGGAGACTACATATAAGCTATATCCTGAAGACTTTCAAATTCCATTTTTGTGTCCTTGTATATTCTGTCTAAAATGCTTTTCTTTTTAAAGTTTATTGGGGTGACAATTGTTAGTAAAATTACATAGATTTCAGGTGTACAATTCTGTATTACATCATCTATAAATCCCTGTCGTGCAAGAGACCCTGCTCGCTGCGCCATTTGTCATGCGGGACGGCCTGCGGGGTCTCTTGCACGACAAATGGCGCAGCGAGCAGGGTATGGTGCCAGCCAAAGCTCTCCAAAGGACGGTGGAGCAGTTTGTGCGTGTGAACACCCAGTCTGAGGAAGACCAGGAGGAGCAGTTGCCGGAGAGCTGGAACCCCGTGGAGGGGTGGGAGGACGTGGACGGTTTTCCCACCAGCACAGGAAAAGCCATGCAGCTGCTGGAGAGATGGAGCCCCGTGGAGGGGTGGAAAGATGTGGACGGTTCCCCAACCAGCACAGGCCGGAGAAAGCGAAGGTTGTTGCAGCCCTGTGGGCCGGGAAGTTCCTGCTCAGGCAGCCTGGATGCAGGACTTGTAGTCCCAGGAGGTAACGCTTGCTGAGTCCTCCGTGGGAGATGAGGGTGAGGTCAAGGTTGTCCTTCACCCCCAGGACAGCCCTGGTGAATGACTATGGACTATGGGGAATTGCCTTCCATCCCTAATTTAATGGACAGCTTGACTGTTTGCTTGGGAACATACCACCATGTAGTGGAACTGGGGGATATTTGCTTTTGTGTCTTGACTGGCCGCCATTGAGAATATGTAAGCACCTTGATTGTGAGTCGCTGTTGTTCCAGCAGGGTACCCTGAGAGGCACAGAGAGAGTGGCAGTGCCCTGAGAGCCCTGGCTGAGTCCAGGAAGTCTGGCTGAGCCCTGAAGATACCCTGGCTGTGCCCAGGAAGTCGGGCTGTTCCCAGAGAGAGTGGCAGTGCCCTGAGAGCCCTGGCTGTGTCCAGGAAGTGTGGCTGTGCCCACAGAGAGTGGCAGTGCCCTGAGAGCCCTGGCTGTGTCCAGGAAGTGTGGCTGTGCCCACAGAGAGTGGCAGTGCCCTGAGAGCCCTGGCTGTGTCCAGGAAGTGTGGCTGTTCCCAGAGAGAGTGGCAGTGCCCTGAGAAATCCTAGCTGTGCCCAGGGAAACTAGTGGTACCCTAAGAAGTCCAGGAAGTCTGGCCGTGCCCAGAAGTACTGGTGGTGCCCTGAGAAACCCTGGCTGTGTCCGGGAAGACAGGTGGTACCCTAAGAAGTCCAGGAAGTCTGGCTGTGCCCAGAAGCACTGGTGGTGCCCTGAGAAACCCTGGCTGTGTCCGGGAAGACAGGTGGTACCCTAAGAAGTCCAGGAAGTCTGGCCGTGCCCAGAAGCACTGGTGGTGCCCTGAGAAACCCTGGCTGTGCCCAGAGAGCCTGGCTGTGTCCAGGGTATTGCATTCACCCCCAGGCTCCTCGCACAGGTCCCCTCGCGGAAGACGCTTGTCGCGTAGATTGTGAGGCGAGAGCCTGTAGGGGTGGAGTGTGGGGGCAGAGCCCCAAAAAGTAGTTTCCAGGCTCTCGGCCTCACATAGACAGGTGCTGGCTCAGGTAGTAAATGGCCAACTGTGATTGCATGGCCATCAGCTGTGGCTAGTTGGCCGTCAGCTGTAACCAGTGAGCCATTGGCCACTAATATAACTGCTGTGGCTACACTAGCAGAAAGAGAAGAGCAAAGAATGGGGGCTAGCAAGAAGATGGCGGCTGGGCTGGCAAGTGTGCGGTTTGCGGACAGTGTGAATCCAGCCTCCATTGAGAGTATAGTGCCGCCAGCGAGAATATAGTGGTATGACTCCCCTACCTATGGCTCCGTGGGTGTTCCTTTTTGGCCTCACCATATCCTGCGTTCTTGTATGGGGAGCGGGAGCAGAGACCCCGCAGGCCGTCCCACATGACAATCCCATTGTGTGTTCACCACCCAGAGTCAGTTCTCTTTCCATCACCATATATTTGATCCCCCTTACCCTCATCTCCCACCCCCACCCCCTTACCCTCTGGTAACCACTAAACTATTGTCTGTGTGTATGAGTTTTTGTTTCTCATTTGTTTGTCTTATTCTTTTGTTGTTTTTGGTTTACATACCACGTATCAGTGAAATCATATGGTTCTCTGCTTTTCCTGTCTGACTTATTTCGTTTAGCATCATACTCTCAAGATCCATCTATGTTGTCACGAATGGTCCTATTTCATCTTTTCTTACCGCCGAATAGTATTCCATTGTGTATATATACCACAACTTCTTTATCCATTCATCTATCGAAGGACATTTTGGTTGTTTCCATGTCTTGGCCAACATAAATAAAGCTGCAATGAACATTGGAGTACACATGTCTCTATGTATAAATGTTTTCAGATTTTTGGGGTAGATACCCAGGAGAGGGATTGCTGGGTCATATGGTAATTCTATTCGTAATTTTTTGAGGAACCTCCACACTGCCTTCCATAACAGCTGCACCAGTCTGCATTCCCACCAACAGTGTATGAGGGTTCCTTTTTCTCCACAGCCTCTCCAACACTTGTTATTATTTGTCTTGTTGATGGTAGCCATTCTGTCTGGGGTGAGGTGATATCTCGTTGTGGTTTTTATTTGCATTTCTCTGATGATTAGTGATGTTGAGCATTTTTTCATATGTCTATTTGCCATTTGGATGTCCTCTTTGGAGAAATGTCTCTTCAGGTCGTCTGCCCATTTTTCAATTGGGCTGTTTGTTTTTTTGTTGTTGAGTTGCATGAGTGCCTTGTATACTTTGGATATTAGCCCTTTATGGGAGGCACTGTTTGCAAAAATCTTCTCCCATTCAGTTGGCTGCCTCTCTAAAATGTTTTTTGATCATGTACGTATTCTCTTTTTTTTCAAAGCACCAAATTATAAAAACCTCAGTGTCAGAGAGTAAATGGTAATGTTCCTTTTTTTTCTTTCTAAAGCTATTTCCCTTTTACAAACTATTTTCTCCAATTTCTTTTTTAACCTTTACGGAGACGGACTGAAAACCGTCATTACGCGCCATGACCTAACCCCCTTCCTTTTATGCTGGTGCTTTCAGCACGTCTCCCTCCTCAATGCCCATTTCCGTGCCGTCTCTTAGCATTTTACTTTTAGCACAGTCATCACCTGTCATTCTTCTTTTCCTGCCCTCACTTTTTAATAGTCTATAGAACACAGGCTGACACAGACCTATCAGTCAACACTCAGGAAATAAAGCTCGGGTAGACACAATCTCAGCCTAACGGCAGCCCTCTTGGGGACTGTTAGCGCCCCACAGATGTTGGAGCGGTCCACTATAGGCCATCGGGCGAACAAGAGAGACTGGCCATAATGTTGCTTGGCCAATTTTCCCTGGCAAGTCTGTCAGCTGTTTCCTGGTCCCTGGCTGGGAGCTACTGGTTGGCTCAAGGTTGTCCGTATACCGCCAGAGCTCACGCGGGATTGGCCCAATGCCAGCAATTCCCTTTTCCTCTGGGACAGAAGAATCAGGCACCCTGGGGTGCCACATGGAGAGGCAGCTCCCAAGCCTGCTGGGGGCCTGTGTCCTGGCCCGCTGACCTCTGTGCCTCCCTGTGGGACAGACAACACATCTCTGTAGCTGAACTCCCGCCTGGCTCCGCAGGCTGGCTCCGAGACCATCTCTTCCCTGCGAATGCCTCCTGTGCTTTGCTCAGCTTGTATCTGCCACGATAGCTCGACAAATTCTCCCCATTCGGAGATGCACATCACATATGCACTTTTCTGATAGACTTTTATATTGCTTGAGTCTCTAATGAATGAGAAAAGAATAAGACCATGGGTCTTCTTTCCCTGAGGACCAAAAACTTACGAAACAGTCATCTTTTATGTGCTCTGTTTCCTTTTTAGGATCCTGCGCATTATTGTACAAGCTTTTTGCTTTTGGGGAAGCCATACAGGTTCTATGTGGAATGTTCCTTGTGCTTATGATAATGTTTGCTACTTCCAGCAGCTGATACAGGTTCTTACAGAGGAGCACCCAGCTTTGTCAGGAAACGCTCTGGTGGGCTGCTAGGCAGCACGGAGAACAGTCCGGTGGGTGCTGGGGAGCAGGTGGGCGCTTGGGGAGAGGTCTGAGTGGGGGAAGGTGTTGACAAACAGTAAATGAATGAAGGTGGGGGGCAAGAAGAGCACGGAGGTTGTGCATGGAGGGTGTCTGAACCCGCCTGGGTGTGGGCTGAGGGCTGGCTGTGGGCCATGTGGGCCTCCCTTCCTTCTACGTCCCTGGCAAAATCTGGAATGAGTCTACATTGGCATTAGTGCTTTTGTGCAAATGGTGTTTTGGGGGGACAAACAGGACCTCAGGATGACAGTGGGTATTTCGGCTACATTTTTCCTCCACGAACTGCCCAAACTCTCGGAGTTCACACTGTCGCTTTTCATTATCTTTGCAACCGCCCCCAAAACAACTTAACGCAGTTATTTCCCTTCTCCTCCTATTAACAGGCTTCTCCTTGATTCTCATGAGCTGCAAAAGCCATCTTTTCCTCTCTCCCTCCCTCCTTCCCTTCCTGTTAGACACTCTGCCAAGCACCATAAACCGCAAAGCATGGAGCCGGAGCCAGAGCCAGGCTCTGCAGTTGGCCACACACCGTGCCAGCCATGGCTCCTTTCTGGTTTCATGCTGGTACCTGCCCTCGTTGGGCTGTCCTCCAGGTCCCCAACAGTTGTGCTTCCGCTTGGGAGACAGCTCTGTGGGACTCGTAATTGCGATGATTTCTTCCGTGGAGCCTCCAGCTGTTTCCCCCGCAGCCTGTTCTTCCCTGTCTCTAGGGCCCAGAGCACGCTCGTTTCCTGCCTGCACGCTCCCCACGCCATCAGCCTGGACTTTGCTCCCTTCAGCGGGACCTGGCATTCCCGGCACAGTGTGTGATTTCAGTGAATTCCACCAACTGCTCCTCTTCTCCTTCCATGTGCTTCCCGCTATCTCCCTTTTTCCTTCTTCCTCCCCTGCAGTCACCTCTCACCCACCTAGAAAGTCCACTTCCTCTCGCTGATGGACCTCAAGGTCCTTAACAAGGTCAATGTGGAGTGTCCCGGATGGCTTCCCCTTCTTTCCATGTATTGATTTTATTGTCTGGATAACTGATACCAATACACATTGTTTTTGCCAAGAGTTGCACCAAGTAGATTTTCCACCAAAGCCACACTGATCCCTGAAGCAGGGGTGTCCAGTGCCTCACACCACGTGTGAGCTTCACACCCGTCACAACAACCAGATGGAAACTAACCAGGGGTGGTGAGGACAAGGAGAAATGGCCCCCTGTGCACTGGACAGAAAGCAAAATGCTGCGGCCACTATGGAAACCAGTCTGGGGGTTCCTCAAAAAGCTGAACACAGAATGACTGTATGATCCAGCGACTCCACCTCGGGGAGTCCACCCAAAAGAAGTGGAAGTTGGGACTCAAGCACTTGCACACCCATGTTCACGGTACATTATTCACAAAAGGTGGAAACAACCCAAACGTCCACCAACAGATGAATGGATACAGAAAATGTAGTACATACAGACAATGGAATGCTATTCAGCCATAAAACGGAATGAAATTCTGACACATGCTGCAATGTGGATGGAACTTGGCTAGTGAAATAAGCCAGATGCAAAAAGACAAACACTGTATATTCCACTTATATCAACGAGGCACCTAGAATAGGCAAATTCATAGAGACAGGAAGTAGAACAGAGGGCTGGGGAGGGGGGATTGGGAGTCCGTGTTTAATGAGTAGATGTTGTTTGGAATACTGAAAAAGTTCCAGCGACAGATGGTGGTGATGGCTACATTATATTGGGAATTTGGGAATATACTTAATGCTACTGAATTGTATACTTAAAAATGGTTCAACTAGTAAAATACATTATGTGTATTTTATCACAATTAAAAAAAAAAGTAAGCGTTCATGGTTGTGTGAGCAAGAAAAAAAATGACAAAACGCGTGTAACTGCGGCTGTGGCAGGACACGGCTCCCCAGGGCCACCCCTCGCCCCAGGCAGCCCTGCATCGTCTCTTCCACGACAAAAATGCTGCCAATTCTGACGCAAACTGGACACGGCGTCACTGGCCCGCTCCCTGGCATCACCAGAGTCTCCAGGTGCCTCCGGGAGGCCCTCTCAGGGAGCTTGAAGCCACATTTTCAGAACAGTCACCGCTGGAACTGCCTATTTCTCTGAACACCATCTGAGTAAGAGACTGAGTGGCTTAGGATTTCTCATCTTTCTTTGCGCATGTGCCTTTAGTGACCCTTGGAGAGCCCTTTCTGTAGGGAATTTGGTCCCCACAATGACTGTCACAGGTGAGGATGTTATTACAGAATTTATCTTCCTTGCCAAAGTAGAACCCCCGGCACGGCAACTGTCCTGTTGCTGTAGCCGGTACCCGCTATCCTTCCGGTCCTCTGGACAGTCGGGGGGGTTCTAACTTCCCTCTCCCCAGGGTCCCCCACATTTAGCCTCCAGGTTCTGCTAAATTCCCCGGTGCATTTTCCTGTCCAGCCCCACCTTTGCTCTCTGCTCCACACCACACCTCCTTGCCTCTCCCAATTACTTCTGCAGCTTCAACTGCCTTCTGGCCTGACTCTACCTACTGCTGACAGATGAGTTTACCTCATGGCTGTATACCCAGTCGTTTTCTGGACTGTACCTGTGTACACGGCAACCCCCAGGTGTCCACAGCCGCCTTCCCAGCAAACCCGCCTCTCTCCTATGCAGTCCAACTACTCGACATGAGACGTGATCGGTTCACAGCAGCCTTCCGTTTCCTCCAGTGTCACCTGGGCACCAGCTCACAGCTCAACCCCAGGGAGTCTGCTCTAGCACTGTGGCAGCTGCATTGATTCGTGTTTCCACCCAGGACCATGCCAGGTGCAGGGATGTTTGTGAAGAGAGCGCATCTCACCACAAGCGTGGTCCTCTCGGCAGGTGTCTGTCCAGTCTATGAGCCACTGCAGCCCTCCCTCTCACTTCTAAGTCCCTCTTGCCCTTTTTGGAATCACTTCGTTTCTTGCTCCCTCCTCTCTCATAGAGAACAAGGACTGATGTCTGACTGGTAGTTGGTTCAGTGCCCACAGGATGCAGAGGCTCTGGTAACAGGTCCACTGGTACCAAATGCACCCACGCTACCCCTTCCCCAACTCCTCCTCGGTCATGTCACTTTCCGTGCACGTTCCTGCTTTCTGGCATAGTGCACACCCAGGGGAAGGGAGTGACTATCCCATGGCCACAGGAACTGGGGCTCTCTGGCCATCACTCAAGCATGAGGGGAGGTCTCGGTGACAGGAGCCTAGGGGAGGGACTGCTCACTCTGCTAACGAAGGCCTACTCAGATTCAGTCTTTTTCGAATCCCAGATGCCTGGGCAAGCCCCTCGGTTTTGTGTCCCCACAGATCACAGACACAGGGGACTCAGGTTTCCTGGTGTTAGCTTCTCGACAGGGCTCCAACCCTTTTACAGAAAATGAACCTAAACAGCATTTCAGAGCTTCTTGCTCACTTAAGTGGCATCTGGAGAGAAAGGGGCTTCATCTGACTTCAGCTCTCCCAGCACGAAGGGATACAAACACGGAGCATGGCTCAGGGCTTCACTCCCAACCGTGCCCGTCGCAATATCCAGTGTGGTCTAACCTGCGAGTCACTAGATCAGGCAGGAAAACTATGACTGACCTCACGGTTACACTCTCCTCGCTTATTGGCATGACAACACAGCTAAATAGAGCTGTGATGACCAGGAGTCTATTTCTGGAGACTCCTCACGGAATTCACGCACACTGTGGATTCTGCATTATTTGGGTCCGCGGGCACACTCAGAACGCTGAAGCAAACACTCGTCTGCAAATGTTACAGCAGCCAGAGTTGGCTGGATGCTCTGCTGTGTGTTACACTAACTCCCCCACAGCTGCCTTGGAAATGGGAGGACTGCTCTGGGCGGGGTTTGGGGCAGAGGGTCAGGCCACCTGGTGGTGCTTACCTTCACCCGGTCCATGCAGGCTTCCATCTTTAGCTGCTCCACAGCCTTCCTGGCCTGGGAGATGCTGGTGGTGCTGCTACTGGGCATGCCTTCCTTCATCCTGCGGCCCCTGAAACGACCGAGGCCAAAGGGTTGCAGGGGCTACTGTTCCAAAGGTGAGGCACAGCCCTGCTGGGCTCTCCCCTTCCCACCCGCTTCTCCGTCCAGCCAGAGCGAGTGGTGAGCACACCCTCCTGGGATAAGAAAAAGGAGTGCTCACTAGAGCCCGATGCTTTTGCCTGGAAAGACTTTCTCAGCCCGGGGAGAGGGCGTAGAAGGTAAGAGATGGTCCCAGAGCTACGTCACTCCCCCCACGACTGGAAGTCATACCGTGTCATCTGTATAGTGCTTTGTTAGTTAGTAACAAGTCATTTTCCAACATATTTGCTCATTCACTCCTCTAGCAGCTCATGAAGTTGGCAAAACATATTAAGTTCTTTGTTGTAAGTACAAAACTCAGAGAAATTAAGTAGCAGTGATAGGTCCCACAGACAAAATTTGTGCACCCAGAACACAAACTCAGAGCCTGAAAGCCAAGCTCAGGGTCTCATGTGGCCTTGCCCAGTCAGCTGCAGGACTAAGCACACGTTTCCCACAATAAAAGTGCTTTATTACTAATTTAAATTTGCTGTCATCCCAAAAGTTTCCATACTTTGTGCTGGGAGTTTGTCTTTAAACAACAGCGTTTTCTCTCTCTCTCTCTCTCTCTCTCTCTCTCTCTCTCTCTCTCTCTCTCTCTCTCCCCCCCCAAGCACAGATTTGCTTTTCTAGAAGAGGGAAGAACTTCTCCCTGACAAGACATGTAATGACACCTGAGGAAGAAAACACCAGAGTGCCGATAACTCTCCACAGGAAGGCGGATGCCACAGACTAGTTACCCCATCTAACAGGAAACTGCTCGGAGGAGGCCTGGTCACTCAAGCCTGAGAGCTGGGGACCTGGGGTCACACAGGTGATGGTGGCTTCTGACAGTGCACTGGGAGGCTTGGTGTGTAGATCACACTGGGTTTTTCCCACACACGCCAACTCTCTGGCCCAGACGAGGCATGATAATGGCAGCTTCATTTGTCCACAGGCAATTTTAAAAAAAATAAAAGTTTCTTGTTATAAGACAAAGATCAGTCACGTAAGTCAGAGTTTAACAGGTGCGTGTGCCCATCTTGGCTGGGGACTTTTACTCAACAGGAAAGAAGGAGAACCATGAGGAACTGGGGGTTTTGAAACCTGGGGGAGCAGCCACCCACCCCCCAACAATACGGAGATGTGCATGTGTGTCCAGGTGTGTGCCCACGTGCCTGCGGGGCACACTCTGTGCCAGTCTGCATGTGTGGCTGTCCCTCTGGGAAGGTGTCCCTGTGTCCACGCAAAACGAGGGAGGAGGCACGATCTTGTTCCCAACCCTCCCCAGCCTGATGCGAGTGAAAAAGAACTCTAAAATCATTGCCCTAAGACGCCGACCCTCCCCTCCCATTGCAAAACCCACTCTTCTCCTCCCCCTCATTGACTTTGGGCTTCAGGAGTTGGGGAGGCTGGAGGTTGGCTGAGAAGGAAGGCGCGTCCAGGATCAGCAGGAGCGAGGCAGAGACACAGGGGAAGGGCGGGGGAAGGCTCCGGGGCTTTGCCCTGTGGGGAGGTGTGTGTGTGTGTGCGCGTGTGGGAGTGAGTTGTGTCTGTGTGTGTGACAGCATGAGAGAATGGCAATCAGTGAGTGTGGGTGTGAGTGAGTGCAGGTATGAGTGTATGAGTGTGTGACAGTGTGGGTATGGGTGTATGTATGGGTGTGTGAGTGTGAGTGTGTGAGTCAGAGTGAGTGTGTATGTGTTTGTGTGTGTGTGTGAGAGTGTGTATGAGTGCGTGTGGGAGTGAATTGTGGGTCTGTGTGACAGTGTGAGAGAATGGTAATCGGTGAGTGTGGTTGCATGTATGTGACAATGTGAGTGTGGGTTTGAGTGAGTACGGGTATGAGTGTGTGTATGAGCGTGTGACAGTGTGGGTATGGGTGAGTGTGGGTATGGGTGTGAGTATGTATGTGTGAGTGCGTGAGTGTGGGTGAGTGTGGGTGAGTGAGTGTGTGAGTGTGTGTGTGTGTAGAAAATGTTACCAGCGCAACCAGAGCCCCGTCAGACCCCCGGCCCTGTGGGATGGCTGCTTCTAGAACGCCCTGATCCGGACTCAGCTCTTTCCTCCCTTTGCCCAGCTGAGAAGGAGGGTCGTTCCCACATGACATGCTCCACTCACATGCTTCAGATGGGAGGGAGATCCTGTTGAGCTGTGTTTTCCTTTCTGTGTGTGTTTGGGGGGGTGGAGCCCCAGCACCTGGGAGTGAGACTCACTGCCCCTCCCTTCCTGTTAGCCTCTCCATCCCCTCACGCCCACCACCTGTGTCCCCTCCAGACCACTTGGTCCACCACGAGAAGGGCTTTGCTCCTGGGCTCTGGCACTGCGCTCTGACGGCAGGTAGCCTTGGACCATTCCTCTCTCACTCCCTCCTCTTCAGCCTCGAAGCACCCATCCGCCCACGGCTGTCTCCTCAGTCACAGCTGCTCCCAGCACCAGTCACCTGCACAGGCAGCCTAGATGACACACCCAGCTCTGCCATCGTGCTCTCCCAAGGCCTGTCCTCTTTCCTCTGTCACTAAAACCTGACCCCGGATCCTCCAAATGCATCCCCCTCCACTCACACGGAAGGGCGACTGCTCAGCACAGCAGGGGAACCCCCATGCTGGGGCTGGTGCCATTACACAGTCACCATCCAGCCTCCGTGGGTCCTCAGGGTGGACGGGCAATCTGTCCCCATCCACAGTCACCCCTTTCCCTCCTGGCTAGTTCAGTCTTCAGTCTCCATCATTTCCTCAGCACCTGTCATGTCATCCTGAGTGGATGACCTCACTTCCACCGAACAGACCAAAGGCCACTCAGGTGGAACCTCCTCCACTCCCTTCCCACCCCCAGGTCGCCCTTATCCACTGCGAACTTGCTGCCACTCAGTACAGTGGTCGCTCCTCGCACTGCGGCCACCCACAGCTGCTTCAACCTGCTGTCCCAGCCAGCAGGGCCACCTGCTGCTCCAGGGGCTGAAATGCCACACTGTCACCTTCCCGCCTGCCTTGCAGGGGGACCAGAGCGCATGAGCTTGTCCTCATCAATAGGACACATGGGAAGTGTGCAGAGGCCTTGTAGGAAAGGTCTTTCTTCTTAGTGGAGGCACGAGAGGAGAGATTCCCCATCTTTGGCTGCCGGCTTGAGTCTTGCCGTACTGACCACTGGGGACTGACCCAGGGCAAAGTCAGGACACTCCCAGAGAGACCCCCAGGATTCCTGAGTGGGGTGTGTCCCAGGTGGCCCACTTCTGACCCTCGACCTGGAAAGCATATATGCCTCAGGCTCAGGCCGCATGTGGGGGCCACTGGTCACGTGCAGCTGTAAGTACCTCCCCATCGCAGGCTCATGCCTCACGTGAGTTGACCCGACCCCTCGACAGCTCTGCCCCACCACTCACCCCACGTTCCCATAACGTCATGCATCTGGTGCCTCATCCTCAGCACATGGCAGATATTTCTGTTTTCTTCATCACCTGAAAGCACCACCACCACCACCAGAAAACCCTCCCGCTGGCAGTTCCCACCCTTGCTCAGGAAGGAGGTGGAGAGATAAGTACAGATGCCTGAGAAACTGAACACAGAGATACTGAAAGTATGGATGGAGGGCACTTTCCGGTCGATCGAGGGGATAAGAGCCTGCCCTGACTCACTGAGCCCCTGCTCGCTGCTCCTCGGGGGGCCGGCACCCCATTTCCAGGTTGCCACCAGTGACTGCATGCTGTGTCACGTGTGCGTGTTCACACTCTCTTTCTCCCTAAGGTTCCTCACAGCACATGTACCAGGACCCAGCCTGTGACCCCACACACGTGGGCATTTATCTGCATTTCGCAACCTCTGAAATGACCGTGGCCCGTATCAGACGTGGAGAAATCACTGTTTCTACTTTACTGTCCCCTCGAGTTGCAAATTCACCTTGCATGGCATCTCATGTACATGAGGGACTCTGGAAACCAGTTCTCTTTGAATTTTCTTGGGTGTGTAAAACCCCAGGAGATCTTGATGAAATGCAGGTTCTGGTTGAGTGGGTTGGGGACTGGCCCAAGAGCTGGCATTTCTAACAGGTTCCCTGCTGTTCTGTGGGCCAATCTCTGAGTAGCCAGGCTCTGAATGACTGAACATTAATACTGGGAGGCAACTTGTCGGTCTGGGTTCAATCCCTTTATTTTTCAAATGAGGAAACATGTAGAAGGAGGTTCAGTAACTGAATCCCACCAAACTCTCTAGTGGGAGTGAAGGCAGCACTTTCCCTGATGCTGCTGTCGCTTGCCCACCATCACGCCCATTCCCCCTCACCCACTGGGGGATTGAGGGGGCAGAGATATAGGATTTTATCCCACACACTTGTCTTTCCCAGGACAGACTCATGCCTCAAGCGATCTTAACCTTGTGTGACTTGGACTGAGGTGGCAGGGAGGGCCCCTGTCCCCCTCCCCAGGCAAGGTAACCCAGAGAGATAGCTGGTACTGGAGGAAGAAATGGATTTGGCCAAAGACAACCAAGTCTTTTAAAGATGCGACCCTATGGGAAGGTTCCTGAGCTCTCCCTCCCCCACCTGGCCAGGCACTTCTGGTCCCACTTGAATAACATCTCTGCCGTTTGGAGAGCATCCAGACACCACACTTCTACGTGAGCTAATGACTGTCTCTCTCCATACGCATATGTGTGTATGTACATCCCACCTTGACCCAAGAAAATAAAGGAAAGGGCAGACAGAGTGGAGATGGAATGAAATTAAACGTGCACCTTGGCTACCAGTGGGCCACAAACTTGATTCTCGGCTTTGTAGAAGACGAGGCAGAAGGGAAATGAGACACCTGCCCGGGGCCGGGCTCTGTCACTGCTGTGGTCGGATAGCCCCCCCTGGCATGCAGGAGCGCTCACACACAGATAGGGTTCAGGGCAGGTTCTGACGGGGGGGGGCTGCACCTTGCGGTGTATAACTCAGTGAACAGTCGGGCGTGGGCATGCAAGGTGGGCCAACCCCCGGTGCTGCTGGTCTGACGTGACTAGGGACAGTGTTAGAATTTCTGGACCAGTGGATGTCACTGTGCCTTTCCGGCTGTCCTCCCCAACATGACCTCTCTCCACAAGCTGTTGGTAAGTACGAGCTGGCAGCATGCCAGTCTGTCTCCCTGAGAGACAAGCGACTGCCGACTGCTGGTGAGCACAGATCCCCAGCCTGAGGGACCACCCAGCTTAGACTGCAGGGCGAGGGGAGTGAGGGTATCGGTCGGCCTCGCGTTTGTCACAGCGAGCAGCTGGAGAAAGAGCTTGCCTGAGGGACATCTCTTTTCCTGGGGGGTGGGGGGCGGGGGGCCCATACAGCTTGGTTTCCCAGCCAAAACCCTGCACCATGGAGATGGCTTGGATTCCCTCCCTGCTCCCCGAAGAGGGACCACAGCTACTCACATGGGTATAACGGGAGGTGGTGGGTAATTTGTGCAATAGGGTTCATAAAAGCCCCACATCTGCCATGGGGGGTGGGAGGGGGCAGGACGATGGCAACTGCTGAAGACAGTGATGGTGTGAGGCCCTGGCCACACATGAAGGGTCCTGACAAGCCAGCATCACCCCAGGCCCACACGTCACTGCTGGCAAAGACCTCTGCCCTCCAGAGAGAACTGCTCTAGGACAGGATTTGTCACTTCCTTACCTGCTGAGAGGAGGCACGGTGACAGGCCTGGGCAGGGGACAGGCTAGCGACAGCAGCAGCTGGCAGCCGTCTGACGAGAGGCTGGTTCAGGGCTCCTGCTTTGAGGCTCACCTGAAATCACAAGCAGAGATGAGTGGGCAGATGCAGCAGAAGCCAGGTGGCCCCCAGATGGCCCCCGCTCCCACAGTGCCGTCTCCATGCTCAGCAGCTGTCTCTGGAAGCCCGGGGGCTCTGGCATCAAAGCAAGAGAAGGTGAGTTAAAGGCAGAAAGACCCTGACATGACACAGAGCAGAACGGGGACATCTCGCCACAGGCCACCCCGGGCCTCACCTGACAGGCCTCCCCACACCTGCACACCTTCCCCTATTCACAGTCCCAATTTTTTTTAATGGATGATTTTGTTCCAAAGTATCAGGATTCTACTTTACATTGCGCTTGCACGCTAGAGAGACAAAGAGAAAGAAAGATAAAAGAGAGAGAGAGAGGTGTGTAAGGGATATGGAGAGATGTGTGAAGTATATGTGTGGGTGAAAGTGTGTGTAAATTTATTTCCCATTTCATTTGCTTCCTATGAGATTTCCAGGAGTAAGGCAGATCAAATATGGTTTGTTGTCTTTGGCTCCATCGCAATTACCTCTCACCTTTAGCAACCTGTTATTTGTCTTGGTCAAGAGTGCAATTTACAAACAGGCTCCTGAACACCAGAAGAAGAGGACTGTTGGTAATTTGCAGCTCTTGGGAAAATCTGTAAGATACAGCTGACTTCAAGGCAGTTCTCAAGAGGAACCAGAGCTGAGGGTGAAGCAGACTGCCTGAGTTTCTTGTTAGGTGCCTAGCACTTTCCATTGTCATGCTTTTGCTTCCACTATTTCATTTCTTCACCACGCCCCCACCCCTTTCTGCTAAAAGCCACTTCCACTCAGCTTCAGGCAGCATTTAGATGGTATTACCCTCTTTAAAAAGCTTGCTGGAGATGGCCACTCCCGTTTCTATGACGTTGCTGGATTTCTCAGGTTCTCATAGCACCAGACCTTGCAATCTTGTATTCAAAGAACTGCGAATGTGTCTTTTCTTCCTCTCCAGACTGCCAGCTTTTTTGAGGGCAGATGTCTGTTACATTCATTTTTATACACTCAGGGTCTCCAGCAAAGGGGTTTACACTCAGTTGATATTTAATTAACTGAATCGAAAGCAAAACAACAAACACGCAAGCAAAGAAAAAACCCAGCACCAACTCCTTTCTTTGAGTCAATGCCACAGGGGCAGAATGACGACGGCCTCTACAGAGGTTCAGACATCATCAGCTGTGAAGGTTCCAGGTCTCAATAATTCTTTTGAAGGGCATGTTGATTTCCAAACGATATCAACCTAGTTTTATGTGCTCATTATAAAGATCCAAACTCCACAGGAAAATATAAAGTAAAAAGTCCCTGTAAGTTCATTATTTCAGTAAGATAATTAAGATTCCTGTTTAGAGTCTTTCTGACTTCATTCCATGAAAAAAATAATACCTAGCAGCTCCACTATTATGACCACTTTAAAAATCAATTTCAGTGGAGGAATTTGAGACCATTCGAAGGCTAGAGTAGAATGGGATAACGGGATTGTTTGTTTGGCTCCTTTTGGGTAGTGACAACCACATCTGCAAAACTCCATGGAGTTGTCAGGCTGAGGTGGACCTCAAAACTTCCTGTTGGAGCAGGTTTCAGTGTCCTTGCAACAGCCTGGCCAAATGACCATTCAGGCCCTCACCCCAATACGTGCCTAACAAGACCTGTGGACAAAGGGACAGTCAGACGACACCCACAGTCGTGGTGTCCGGCAGCAGTGGTGGCTGTGCAGAGGTCATGGAGCACCCCATGTCACATGGTTCCCCAGTCCCAGCCTCCAGAGCCACCTTGATCCTGCCTTGGAGCCAACCTCCTCCAGCACCTGTTCATTCTGTGACCTTCCAATGACTTTACAACAAATCTTCCTTCTGCTGAAGACTCCAGAGCTGGTTTCTGTTTCTTGGAATAGACAAGAAGTTTTCTGAAACTAGGACTGGGTGGTTGACAGCTACGTTAAGTCCCCTGCGCACATCTGTATGACACTGCTCTGGCCACTATTCACTGGTTCTTCCCCCAGGCCACCGGGGTGTGGCTGTGACCTGTTCTCTGACTGGCTGTGTGGCCAAGAGACAGTGTCTGGACAGCTAAGGCCCACTCTGCATAGCAACAGCAAAGGACAAAATGCATGCTATGCTTTTCATAAGTAGCTGCTATGACCTAATAACCTAGTCACTATTTTTCCCCATATGCTCCTGAGCAAACAAGATGAGTAGATTTCCAGCCTGCTTTTTATTATAGAATATGTCAGACATAACACTATTTAGGGAATAATACCACAAACACCTGGTCTATGTACCACCCATATTATGGCATAAAAAGTATATGGTGAAGTTCCCTAGATACCTCTCCATAATTGCGTGTCCACCCTCTACCCCATAATCACGCTTCCGAATTTGGTTTATTATTCCTACATATCTTTATTGTTTCTAAAACATGTATGTATCTCTAAACAATAGATTTTCCTATTTAAAACATTTGTAAATGGGATAAGACTGTTTTCTGAGATTTCTGCAGCTAATGCCCACTGTATACATTCTCCCTCTATCCGTTCTCCTTGGTGCAGAGCTAGTTATTTCCCATATTTTATCATTTTGTACAATAATGTTACGAACACATCCTTGAGCAAGAATTTCTCTAGGATACCTACTAGGAGTCGAATTGGTTGGTGTAGATTACACACATCTCCACTTGTACCCTTCCCTTTCTTTTTAAATAGGACAGCAGTGAGCTATTTGAAGACTCCATCCATCATAACTTCCCTTAAACCAAACACAAGCTCATGAAAGAGGCTGCTACCCTTTATTCAAGAAATATAAGAATTCTCTGTTTCAGAAAGACCCTCACATCACAGTACCTTAAAGCTGTCAGATCCACACCATCAAAGTACCTAAGTACTTGAACGTCACCGTGGAGGACAGCAGACTGCTGCTGCAGTGTCACCGCACAGCGGAAGCAGAGCCGTCACGGCAGGTGTTCTGCTCACGCTGGTAGCTCAGGTGAGAGCACAGGGCTGTGTGCACTCTGTGAAGGGCTGGTCAGTGCAGCCCCAGATGGCAGGCCAAGGCCCCAGCAGGTCTGCTTGTCATAAACAAGGCCATGTGATGGCCCCAAGGCTACCCTGCAGGGTGTGGGTGCAGCTAGCTCAGTGCCACTTAGGAAGTGTGGTCCGAGGACCTGAGGGGCACATCCCACCCGTCGGGGAGGAAGTGGATTTGAGGACGAAGCTGGTACCCCCAGGAGGAGGCGCTGTCGGCACCTACAGAGACTGACAAGTCTGCTTACGCGTCCTGCTAACTTACTTTTTTCTAATTCTTCTGCGAGCGGTGATATATGGATTAATTCTCAGCTAACCAAAGGATGGCCCTTTCTGACAAGAAAACTCATTTTGTGAACACATCACCTATGAGTTTAAAACCAACCAAGATGGCTCCGCGGAGCCTTCGCAGGACGCAGAGCAGGTCGGCTGCGCGGGCTGTGGCGCTCAGGGCCCGCCCTTCGACTGAAGGTCCCTGATGCTCATCCTGGAGATAAAGCAGCTAGGGAAAGGTATTTTGCAGGTAGGAAGGGTGGGTGGGGAGCCAGGAGGCTTGCCTTTAATCCAGTCTCTGTTTGCAATTACAACTTTCTGTCCTGATTTGTAACTGTCTGCCATCTTCTTGCCCGGAAAAGATCAGTTATCAAGTAAAATGCCTCAGGTGGGAACAAAACCCGTAAGACAGCTTGGCAAATTCATAGAATATCAGACACTGTCACTTGACTTTTCTGAGATTAGGTAACAATTTAATGCCTTGATCTTGAAAAACAAATTGTAATGTAGTTCTCATTCTCGATTAGAAGCATTTATGACCACATGACACAAAGACAGCAGTTTTAAAAGAGGAAGAACTGACTGACACGTGTCAGCCTCTGACACGGTTGACAATTTGTTATATATATTAGCAGGATTTCTCCAAGGTGGCTAACAGACTGACCTGGGTTGTTCAAGTCAGCTTTGCCTGGGGGAGGATATTTTAGCAGCAGTGCCAAAACAGAAAAGGACACATGAAAGAAGCCTGAACATAATCTGGATATTGCCCAGGAAAAAGATGCAGAGTCTGACAGGTTTTTCGTTCATGTGTTGACGGCCGGCTGATGATTCCTGCAAAGGACCTGCTCAAGGTGAACCGTCCGGAAGTGGCAGAGGTGGCAGTGCTGAACGGCAGGCCTGGCAGCAAACAGAGATCAATTCCACATCTTTCCAGCTGCGGAAGCCACAGACCACAGGATCGTGTAGCTGATCTGACCTATGCCTGCACCCCTCCGGAAGCACATGAAACGACACAGCTCCTTGAGCGCCAGGTGGCTGGACCGTGCGGGGACAACTCTGAGCAATTTCTGAGTAAGACAGTCTGCCTGGGAGGCTGGCTCTGGCTATTCCTCCTTTTAACCAGATGCCAACTAGTTGTTGTGAAGAGGCCCCTGAGATGGGAACATTGCGAGTGAAGAGGCACAGGACAAAGCTATAAAAAACAAGAAAAATGGGAAAATGGATACATGGTCCAACTCATGTACAAAGCCTCTGTAAGTGAACAGGGAAGGATGCAAAGACTGGCCTCCATATCTGAGAGCAGACAGATGAAGCTCTGGTCCCAGCAAAGGGTTGGGAGAGGGAGGAGGGAGATGCACAGCCAGAGAAGGCCGAGGTTGGGGTCCGACGTGATGGCACACTTGGTCCCACTGGTCACTAACTAGTCCCCACTTTGGCAGGGAGGGTGGGGGACCAACAGCCAGTCTCAGAACTACCTTCGCTACCTACACAGAGAGACTCGGCCTCTGGAAATTCTCCACTCAATGCCCTGTGGGAGGAGCAAAGCTGCTTAGAGATGTTCCTGCTCTGAAGCCAGCGGCTGAAACAGAAAGGCAATGCGGAAAAAGGTAGACAGCATATAAATGTAGGGTATATTTAGAAAATTTGCCATCATGTGACATTGTTAATGAACCACAGAGGACTAGAAACGGAAGGGATTCCACAGGCCATGGTTCCGATGGTTTTAAAACATAAAGGTCCCTTCTAAAATTAAAAATGCAAAAAAATAAAAAATAATAAAATTAAAAATGCAGCCTCCCTTATAGTAGTTCTTTTAAGATCTATTGACGCAGAAGACATAAAGAATTCAGTAATGCACTTAAAGTCATTTTTATCTTATTGATACACACTTGCAAACCGGCCACGTACAATCAATTGCATGACATTCTGTCAACCTACGCAGGTTCCTGGTGTGGAATGGATTCAGGGACGTCTGCAGGAATCCTGGGCACCACTGTGAGGGAGCTGAGGGCTGGAAGAGGGGAGGTTACTTAACCTCCTTTAACCAGCCAGTGAGTGGTTGGGAAATGGTGTCACCACACTGCTAAGGGACACCAGGTAACTGCTCGGGACCTTGCTTTCACCTCCATTTGGGGGACCCTGAGCGTCCTTCCTTTCACTGGACAGGTGAGCCCAGACTAGGGTGGGGGGGCGACTGGCTCTGTGTAGAGAGAACGTCTCGACACATTGGTCTGTGCTTTCTCTCCGCGCTTCCTTGTACCTGACCTTTGGCCAGCCCGCTGGAGGCATCATGCTGCCTCAAGAGGGAACGAGGATGATTACAGGTAGAAAGACAAAGGTATTTTGCTCTTGACTTTCAAAGTAGGTTCTGAAAGCCTGCCTCCAGGACAAGTTTGGATGCCAAAGCTTTTATTTGTGTGAGGAAGGCTCTTAGAAAGAGACGACCCCAAAGGTACCTAGACAGAGAGCAGAGACAGGCCAGGATGGACCTGTCCCTAGGACACCTGCATTGGGAGAGGGGTGGTGAGTAGCACAGGAAACCCCAGGAGTCTGGGGACCCAAGCATAAGGACAGCAGACAGCACTGAGAAGCAGGCCTGCCACCTCTGTCATCACAGTGGGAGCCACGCCTGTAGCAACTTGTGGCCATGCAGGGCCACGTTCTCCAAGGGCCTCCCATCAACAGACCGGAAAACCACTGTGGGTGCCCAGAGATAGTGGTGAGTTTTGTCCAAACCACCTTATGCGACACTCATGTCAGAAGAACAGGGGTCACAGGCACCCCCTCCAGCAGGGTGGGGACCCACCACGCTGAGAGGTAGTGATGTGTACATGCTCTGGCATTTCACTTCTGTACTTGGGAGGGGGCACTGCTGACCTGGAATCTGGCACCCTATTTCCTTGTAAGGTATTTTGGGTCATTTTTTTCCACTTGAAAGGCAGATCATGCAATAGACAGTGTGGCAGCCTCGTTTCTGTCTGGCTCTGCTGTGGCCTCGGCCAACTGACACTTCTCTGACCTTAGCTTCTCTCAAGAATAGGGATAAAGAGTCCTACCTCTGGCAATTCTGAAAAGAGCAAGTGGACAGGGAACGTGTGTAGGGAACGCGAGCTTTTTGTAAACTACAAAATGCTGATCAAATGCTGGCTGGTTCTCCTTTGGAAAATCTAAGCACGGCCTGTAAAATACTTGGAACACAAATGAAGCAGACAGATCCAGAGTGTTTCAGGTAGTGTGTTTAATATTCAAAAAAACTTAACATACTGCCTCAAAATTCCTCTGAACACTTATTTCAGTCAAAGACTGAGGGATGGGGGTGCTTTAAATGAAAGAGCAACAGAACTGGAATGAACGAAAGAATTATGAGGTAGAAACAGATGCTTGATGACAAGAGAATTTTAACTGCATAAGGTGCTGCGCTTAGCCAGTCTTTCTCTGTCTACCGGCCAGGAAGGTGCTTTGAAACCACTGAAAATAGAGACAAGGCAGAGCTTTGGATCAGCAAACAGCTCGGTCTGCACCTGGTGTCAGGCAGAGGTGGGTGAGCAGGGCTGGGGGAGCCGACCTTTGACCCCGGGGACACTCCCAGTCAGGTATGGAGTTGAGCACACTTCCAAAAAGAAGCACAGGCAAGCAGCCGTGGGGACCACCCCTCTGCTGACCAAGAAGAGCCCACAGGAGCCAGGCTCCTGCCTGCCCACCTGCCGGGTTCATCTTCTGATGCTCCCCGTCTCCAGCAGCCCTGAACTGCTGCCTCTCGGTCCCTGCCAGGCAGGAGACAGGTGACAGGGGCAATTGCCGGACTGCAGCCAGACGCCTGAATTTCGAATCCCGGATCTGCTCCTTACTCGCTAGCAACTTTCGGCAAATTACTTAACCTCTCGCTTTCCTCAAGTGCCAAATGGGAAGAGAAACACTGTACTAGTTTGTTGCTGCTGCAACAAATTGCCGCAAAATGGCTGACAACAACACAAATTTATTGTTTTACAGTCTGGCATTCGGAGGCCCACAGCATCAGCAGTGATGCTGCTGGTGGGGGGGGGGGTCTGGGGGACAGGTTGGTTCTTTGACTTCTGCTTCTAGAGGCTGTTCATGCCCCTCCTCCACGTGCAAAGCCAGCAGCCTTGCACCTTCCCATCTGACACTCCTGTCCTGCTCTTAAAAAAACACTTGTGAGGACCCTGGGCCACCAAATTACCCAGAACTACTTCTCCATCTCAAGATTCTTCCTGTTGACCTGCCAGGCCACATGTTAAGAATACAGTCGTCCCTTCTCATCTCGGGGGGCGGGGACCACCAGTGGATGCCTGAAACCGCAGATAGTACCAAACCCTACACATACTATGTTTCTGCCTGTACATGCACACATTTTCACTTACAGGAAGCAGTTCACGGCTTCTCTCTGGCACGCCCAAATTCCCAGCATCACGGTGCTTCCGGGCCATGAAGAAGTACATAAGGGTCACTTGAACACAAGCAGTATGATACTATGACAGTCTATCTGGTAGTTGAGACGTTATCTGGTAGACGCCCGACTAACGGGCGGGGTCTCGACAGTGTAAAGATGCAGCTCGAAGGGATGGCCCATGTCCCGGGAGGGATGGAGCGGGAAGGCACGAGATTTCATCACGCTGCTCAGAACAGTGCACAATTTAAAACGCGTGAATTGTTAATTTCTGGAATTTTCCCTTTTTAATATTTTCGGACCTCAGTTGACCGGGTAACTGAAACCACGGATAAGGGGGAACTACTGTGCATGAAACAGTTCTTCCCGAGCTGTGCCTCCTAGCCCATCCTGGTCCACAGGAGGGGGTGGTCTCTCTCCTCTAGTCACCCCCAAGTCTTTAAGACTTGGGGTCTGTGATCCAGCCGCCTAGGGCACCTTCTGGAGGGTCCGGGTCAGGGCTCTCTCTCTTTGGCCACTGCCTGGCACCTGGCCCATCGGGAGCCCGGTCTCTGGGTGACTGACAGTCAGGCTGTTTGGTACAAGAAATCTCCATCCTGTGTCATTTTGCTCAGTCTCTTCCTCTGCCTTGAGTTTGTTACCAAATGTTCCTCTTGGGATGCAGCTGCCTTGTCTGTGGGGGGTGTGTTGGGAGGAGACTGAGGGGAGCAGAAGCCTGGTCCTGCCAAGGAAGGCAGCTGAGCGGAGTCTGTGGCCCATCGCATTGGAACCCGCTTCTGTGCTCGCTGACTCCCAGCGAATCAGACAAGCTGATTTCACAGGCACCTTCCTCTTGGATCAGGTCAGCAAGGCCTTCTGTTTGTGCCCATTTAAAATCTGTAACCCTTTCCCTGGCATTCTGTCTCCCTTCCTGCTTTTAGTTTTCTCCCAAGCATTTAGTCCATTTTAAGATGCTTAATTACTTACTTACTTTTGACTTTCTGACTTCTTATTGGTCTGATCCCTCCACTAAAATGTCAATTCTGTGAGGTCAGGTTTTTTTGTCTTCTCCCCAACCCCTAATGCCTGCTTTTTGTTCACGGCTGTGTCCCCAGCATTCAGAACACATAGAGAGGAAAACCAGCAGACTGTGAGGAACTGTGAGAGGAGAGACCCCACCTCCTGCGGGCGCCCCTCACAGCTCACAGCAGCGTTCCAGGGGGAGGCAGGCCAGGGAGACCCTAGGACCGGTCCCCCAATCTGAGTTGCCACGATGACTGTAAAGCAGGGTCAGGGCCCAGCCCTCCTGCCTTAGGTCCCCAGAGAGGGGTTGGGGAAGACATAAAACAAAAACACACCCTTGGGTAGAGACACGTGCTCCCCGAAGGCTAATACACTACAGCTCCCCCCATCCCCCCATCAACAGGCAGTAAGAGATGGTGGGAGCAGCGTCAGCCCAGATCCGCAAGTGTGTGTGTGTGTGTGGGGGGGAACGGGACAAAGAAGCATCACTGAGAGGCAGAGCTGTAACTGGGGACACAATGAAAGCATGAGTCAACGCAGGGCGCTGCTGGCGGCTCTGCCTGCTTCGCAGAGCCTGGCGGCTGAGCAGCCACACGGACCGCCTGGCGGGGTCCATTCTGAGGGATCTCAGCACATGAAAACCTGCCTTTCTTAGAAAGAGTGTGCATTTTACAGTCATTTTCGTTTTGCCCCAAACTTCAGATCTGTTTTCTTTCACCCCTGGGAGACCAGTCAATCACCATGTGGCTTCACTGGGCACCAGCGACTCTACCTGTGCCTGGCATGACTCCTGTTCCTCCTGGACCCAGCTCCTCTCCCGCTCGCTCTGCCTGCCCAGCTTGCTCCGCCTGCCTCTTCCATTCACTAAACCAGGTCGTGTCACACGCCTGGCTCTCTTCCCCTCCCCGTTAGGTCAGACAGCAGTCAGTGCCCACTGAGCGAGGGCCTGAGTCTTGCAGGGAAGCCCACCGCCCAGCCACCAGCTCTCTGGCCTCCTTCCTCTGACTTGCCCGACGGAGCACGGAGGACCCACAGGGACTGTGAACTCCCGCACCTGCTCACAGCAGCCCGGGGTCCCTCCCTCACAGAGTAGGCTCTTCCCTCACCTGGCTCCGGCTGCCTTTCTGCTCTGCTCCCCGGACTTCCCCATCTCTGAGCCTTTGCACACGCTGGCCCCTCTGCTCGGAATGCCCTTTCTCATTTGTCTGGATTGAAAAATCGTCCTCAGCTTCCCAGGGCCCCTGAAGGCGTGGCCTCTGCTGTCAGGCCGTCTCTGGGTCCCACTGACTGCTGCCATGGTCGGTGCCCCCACAGCACTTGAACCATGTGTCACGGCGTTAATCCCAGGGTAGAGAAACTGTGGGACACACACATTCCCTCTAGATTTTGAGTTCTGCGAAGGGCGTGACTATGTCTGACTCATCTTGAAGTCATCAGTGCCTAAAACATCTGGTGCGTAGCCTGTCGGTGAATGTCACATATCCCGTAAATGAATGTCTTAGAAACATACGGTTTACATACAGTCTATTGCTTTCAGCAAGATAGGCATAGAAAAACTCCTTCCATAGCATGTAGCGTGGTTAGCAGCAGTAAGGCCCAGGAAAGCCAGAGAGAGGCTGTCTTGGTGAGGACCAGCAGAACTCTGGGATGCAAACCCCATGACACAGAAAATTACTGTTTAACAAAATTGTGCCTGGACTCCAGGCCAACGATCAAGTTATTTCCGACACTACTTACTACAACAGAATCTAGCACAAGGAGAGGTTTGGAGAGAAATGGGAGTTCGGAGGAATGGGACCCAGGAGAGATCACAGTGAACCTGGGGGTATGGGGCTGGTTCCTGGGCCTGTTATCCCACCTCTTCCTAACAGTCCTGAGAGCGGGGCCACAACAGAGCAGTGGCTGTGGGCACACTCGCTGCGGGGGAGACAGAGCAAGTACAGGAGAGTCAGTTCTACCAGACCAACCACGTGGAGAATGGTGCTGGGACACCAACCCCAAACGAAAGGGCAGTGGGGTCCACCCCAAGACAGGGACAGGGTGGGGGTGCAGGGTGGGGTGTACCCAGGGACCTGGAAGGTCTCAGTGGGCAGAGACTGCAGTGACCTTGTCCCTTCAGATGAAATTCACTCGGAGAAGAGATGCTGATGAAGCAGATCTACACCTAACCCTGTTCCAGAAAGAATTCAGTGGCTGACGTCACTGTCAGTTTCCCTGTGTTGTTGCCCTTGGAGGTCTAGGCTTTGGGATTCTCCACTCAGGAGCATCCTCCCTTCTCAGCTGCACTCCAGACCCACCACTGCCCCTAGAAGAGTCCAGAAGCCTGACTGTGCCTTCCCCTCCCCGTAACCTTGGCTTCCCCATCTATACCACCAGACGTACACTTGTCCACTTCAGTCACCTGTCCCGTAACCAGGAGGCAGCCCTCCCTGGTCTGTGTGGCCCCACAGGTGTCGGGGGTAAATAAGCATCTGTCTGGTGGGGCCCCTAGCTTGTAAGTTAAGTTACCTGGGGCAGAGAGAAAACAGAACTGTTCCAAGGTTGGTGACAGAAACTAAACCAAATCGGGATTGTTCATGCTGGGTTAGCATACCACAGGCTTCCGGCGCCAGACTTCGAGGAAATTTCTCTGCTGGAAATGCTGAAGGGGATCACAATGTACCACCCCACTCTGGCATAAGGATTATTTTGAGCTGCAGGCAATTAAGGAGGAGGGACACTTGGCTCCCCCTTTCTGTGTAAAAGCAGGGCATACATTTCCCTTTGTAAAGGTGTACCCCACCTTCTCCCATCCCAGGAGCAAGAAAACCTCCACTATCACCAGAGAGAAGGTCAGCGTACCTTCTGCACAAACAAACCTTACTAAAATAAGCCTTATCTTCCATTATTTTCCCCATATAGTTACCTTCCCACAATTTACTGCCCCTAGAGGCTAAAACTCCCTTTTCTTTGTCTTGTCACCTCCCCACAAGTTATCTTCCTTTGTTAAAATGGTGTATAAGCTCTCGAGCCTAACCTTTTCTTCGGTTTTCTCCTCTTTCCTGTGGAGCTGCTGTGTGCCTGTATAACAAACCTTTCTCCTGTTAATCTGGCTTTTTTCTCCTGTTCAGCTCTCCTGTTGTCAGTTTAATTCACAGGCCCCAGACACTAAATCTAAGAGTGCAGAGGAAAAGTTTCTTTCCTCCCCTACTGTGTTCGTCAAGGGTCTGCACAGCAGGACAGATGTCCCCACATCAGGCTATACAAGCACTGCAGAGGGCAACACTGCAGAGGACGACATTGCAGAGGGCATGCCTGGACCCTCACAGATAAAGAAACGTGGGAAAGTGGAGGCCCACTGTGATAGTGGGTCCCATAGATAAGAAGGGGTCCTCCAGCAATGGAGACTCAGTCTGTGAGGGTCCCGGGCTGCCAGAACCTCCTGACAACAGGAGTAGTAGGGGACAAAACACAGCTCTTTCCAAGGTGTATTAATGGTTTGATTCTGGGCACAAAAAGGTGGGCTATTGCTGGACCTGGAAGAAAACCTCGCTGTGTGGGCAGCACGCAGTGGGTGGGCGGCAAACACAGGCTGCCCCGCCTCCAGGAGCCGGACCCCAGGCCAGGCCCAGCCTGAGGCCACCCCAGCTGTCTGCCACCTTGTCTTTGCCTCTGCACCAGTGTCACAACCTGAACCACAGAGCCACCGGCCACCGTGGAGAGCCACCTGCAGGCCCCAGGCGACCTCCCTGATCACTCTGCTGCCGCCCCTCGGGATTTCCCTGGCTCATTCCTTCCTGTTCTCTGATTCCACTTCTCCTACCTGGACCTTCATACCGGCACACGTTTGGTAATCTCCTGATGTTACGTGTGTGCGCGATGAAACACTGGAAGAAGTCAACACCGCTGAGTTCAGGGGGTGGGACCATGTGGGCACATTCACATGTCATGGTCACACCTTTTGCTCTAGTTGTAAAGGCGTTTCAGTAAGAGTTTTTAATACAATCTTTCCTTCTCCCCATTGCTGTCGCTCTGCCCCTCCCTCATGGGTGGTGAGGTGGAGACGGGTTCCACAACTGTCACCTGGACCTGAGCTTAGGAGGACACACAGGGAGGAACGCGAAAAGCTGGAAGGTGCAGAGTGGATGGAGGCTGCCACCTGAGTGTGCACACTTTTGTGTGTGTGTGGGGGGAAGTGACAAGTTGGGCCCCAAGGGATGCTAAAGCATTTCTTCTACCCCTTCCATCTTCCTCAGCCTCACAGCACACGTCCCACTAGAGAGAGCCACCCCAGCCACCAGGAAGCAGTGTCCTGAGAAACGGTGAGAGGAAAGAGGAGCACATCCCGTCCTTTGGGGAAGGAGCCCATGTGCAGCCCCTGGGGGGGGTCACACACTGCACTTCTTCTCTTCCCACATCTCAGTTGCTCTCACTCCCTTTGTGCACATGCTTTTCTTTGGTTAGTCAGCACCGCCCACCAAACACCCTGCCAGAACACTCCTGGACGGAAAGGACACTAGTGGTTCCCCAGCACTTTTTGCTAAAGAGAAATCTTGCAGGTGTGGTGTGAGGTTTATGAGACTACCCCCATGGTGTGCCGGGCTGAAGCACGCCCCCAATCACTGCCGCTCACCTTGGCCCCCACCCCATCTGGTCCTCCCAGGCAGGCCCTCCCCTCTGCTTGGCACCCGGGGCCATTACAAGTACCATGCCTTCAATACACTGGCATGCCCATCTGCAGAAGACGTGCCAGTGTCTGCTCAGGTACCCGAGGAACACGGGTTGCCATGTGACCTAACTAAAGCCTGACAAACTGGTGTGGAATGTTCCAGCCTGTGTGTTGAACTCATCTCTTTCTAAGTCCCCACCGTTCTCGCGGCAGTCATTTTTCCTTCAGCAGTACTTCTTGCCTCTACTTCCTTCCCCAAATGGAAATTTCATTTGCATTTCTTTTCACTTCTGATCATTTATTTAAGATATTTGCTGTAGTCTTCATTTGGTTTTAATCAGCTAGTTAAAACCTTCTAGTAGTATTTTGCTAATGTCTATATACGGTAATAGACCTCCCTGTTTTTCTTTTCCTGACACTCACTTAGCTTCTGATTTTCAATTAAAATACCTTTGCTGGCTAACTGCTGAAAGGATGTTGTATAGTATTGTTGGTGTATTAAAGAAATTAAATTTCAGTTTCTGGTTTACAAAAACTGAACAAATAATCTCTGTACTTGAATAATAAGTCTCTTTATGCCTATGTATGTCTAGAGTGAATAAAAATAGCAAATAAAAAAAGAAAATCTGCAAGATTAGACAGTATATGCTCATATAGGTGTTCTGAGAACAAACCAGGTAACATCTTAAAAGACGCTGTTTTAAAATTCCATGAAAAAGGGGAGTCTACTGACATGCACTGCATTTTAGGCTTGCTCTCCTCTTCAAGTAGAACAAAAATGAGACAAGGTAAGAAAAATGTGATAGTAAGATGTGGCTATAAATAAATGAGGCTGATTTGTAGACGTCAGTTTTTTCTCAGTCATTTGGCTGCTTTCCTCAGGAAGCAGTAGTGAGTGAGAGGCGGCATTACACACACTCACTCTCAAAGCCCCACCCCATCCTCCTGAGAGAGCGAAGGGGGACCTGCTCCCCCAGTTCCCACCTGATGTTCTACCATTTCTAAGAATGTAGAGAGACTTGTGAGCCTCAGGGACTGTGATTTTGGCATTAAAAACTAAAATGAATATGGGAAAAGCTTTCTCCTGGTTCCTCCACCATTGACAAAGGCAATGGCCTAGCCAACCCGTGGGATCGGAGGGAATGACCGTCTGCTGTGCTGTTTCTCAGCTGCCTTCCTTTAGCCAATTTTAAGGAGGCTGAAGATTGGAGCCACATGTGGGCGGAGGAGCAAACAGGAAGTCTATTGTCCTTGTCATTTCAGCCTAATAACCCCAGATGAGGCTACTCATCAAACTAGCAAAACATCACAATACGCAGTGTATTTACACCAACACCGATTATTGATGAAGGGCTATGTCCACCTCTTATCATGTCTGATAACTGAGCCCACCCGGCAGTTTGGAAATAATTTGCAGTTTACAGGTCCTATGTCTCATTTCTCAGGACAGAAAAGGCCTTTCCATGCATCACCTCCGTTGCTCCCACAGTAGCCTCTGCAGGGAACGGGGCCAGATCCCTGGTTTGCCTCCCCACTGCAGGCAAATCTCAGGAAAAGCATTTCCCCCAAGGAACCAAGGGGCCAGTACAGAGACTAGGTCCCGTCGCTGCCGCTTTGAGGCGTTTGCCAAAGGATTTTCCATCACAGGACTCAGGAGCGGACGGCAGGCCTGACACGTTTTCATGGGGACACCAGCGCAGCCCAGCAGGCCTCTGGCTGTGACTAGCCGTTTACAGCCCTGGGAGGGAACAGCAAGCGAGGAGAACCCGGGGAAGAGGGTTGGGGAGGGGCGAGACCTGACCGGGGTCCAACATCGACTTTACCACTCGATTAAACTTTGACATTTTTGGATTTCCTAACACCATAGCCCCACATACACAAAAATAAGTAAATCCTCCTAAATTAAGACGTGTTCTCCAGCCATCTCTGCCCCCTCGCCTTCCCGTTATTATTTCTAAGGCAATTGAAAAATTACAACAAAGCCGCCCGGCGCGCGCCGCAAATGCGGCGCATTTCAGCACCAGCCTCGGGGACAGACGCCATAGGGAAGGGACAAACCCTCACATTTGTCACTCCAGGAACCGCTCTCGAGGCAGGTGTCACGGGGGCTGGGAACCAAGAAGGCTTCTGCAGGCGTTCGCCAAAAGAATTTCCCCCAAATCAACCAACCAACTGGCCAGTCCACCCCTTCCAGGACGGTCCCATTCAACGGGGACGTCCCTGCCGAGAGAGGAGCGACCGCTCCGTGACCTAGATATGGACAAGGGTCCCCCGGAGCCTAGGCGCCTCCAGCCGGAGAACGGGCGACCCCCAGGCGAACCCCCAAGGTTCCGAGTGGTCCGTCCGCACGTGCGCTCGGCGGAGGGCCCCGGGTTCCAGAAGCCGCATTCCCGCGCGCTCACCTGTGCTGGCCCCGGCGGGTCGGTCCGCGAGACTCCCCGGAGCGCGGCACTACCACCCGGCCCCGGGGCTGTATTCCGGCTCCAGGACGTTCCCGCCCAAACCCCTTCCTTTCTGTCCCGCGCCCCGACCCGCGGAGCCCAGTCTGCCCGATCCCCACAGTCCCGGCCGCCACTCACCAAACACCGCTCACGCGCGGGCTTTGTCTCCGGCGGGGCGCGCGCGGGGGGCCAGGCCGCGCGGCATCGTCCCCGTGGGCGCGGGCGGGCGCGGGCAGGCGCGGGCGGGCTCCGCGTGCCCCCGGGGGTCTCCGGGCCGCGTCCGCAGCCCCGTCTGGGAGCGAAGGAAGCCGGACGCCGAGTACTGGTCCGCTCAGCCCCTGCGCGCGGCTCTGGGGAGCCTCCAGGCCGGTGGTGGTCGCGCCCGCTACGCAGCGGGGTCTCCCCGGGCGCCCGGGAGGGGCCGGGAAATCCCGCCCGCCGCCTACGTCACTGGTGCGTCACCGGGGCTCCCGCACGGGGGCTCCGTGCGCCCCGCCTCCCACCCGTTGCCCACGCCCCCCGCCCGCTCCGCGCTCCCAGCTGGGCTCGCTACCAGCGTCCAGACCTCGCCCCCCGCGTCTCACTCACCACCGCCTAGCCGCAAGCACCCCCTCCCCCGCTCGGCCCGCGCGTTCAGCGCCGCGCGTCCCCCAGCCCGGCCCGCACCCCAGCCCGCCCAGCACTCCGTCTGGAGGGCGCGCTGCCCAGGGCTGGCGGAGGGGAAGGCAGGGGAGGGGAGGGTCCCTGGGCCGCGCGCGGTCCTCGCGGGATCTGAGCGTCCCGCATCCCTATCCTTGCCTGGGGGTGCGTGCCAGGGACACGCCAGGCTGGGCGCGGCAGTTCGCACCTGTCACAGAGAAATGCATAATATGGCCCCCCACCCCGGGACAGTGCGTGCAGAAACGCTTACTACCTGTTAATATTCACACTTCCCGGGAAGGCTAATGACGCCGTTGCTACGTGACAGGAGGTGCGGGGCCGCCCAGTCGCCAGCGCCGGGAGTGAGAGCTGGTCCGCGGCCAGGAGGCGGGAACACACTCCGGTATTCGGTATTCGAGGGGGGCAGAAACCGGTTGGTCATTAGAGGTGTGTCTTGCTTTTTTATTCAGCCTGAGTGAGATACATTACCTGCCTGTTGATGGGACTAAGTCATTTACTTCTTATGTAGTTATTATGTTGGGTTGAAATCTACACTCTGGCGATTTGGTTTCTATTTGCCCTATTTTTCATTTCTTTTTTTCCTGCCTCCTTTTGAAATAAGTAGTTTAGTATTCAGTTCTCTCTCAAGTTTTGGTTTCTAGCCTGACTTTCTCCTTGTTCGGAGGTTTATAATATGCATCTTTGACTTACCACAGTCTACCTTCAAATAATATGACACCACTTCTTAACACGATTTTTACAACAGTATGCTTCCACCCCCCCTCCATCCTTTGTTTTCTTATTTTCCTTTTACATGTATAATAAACCCCGCAACACATTATTTTGCTTTAAGCTATCATTTTTCTTTTGACGACTTTTGAAATGATTTCTAAGTCTCATTTATTTTTATTAAATTTTTTTAAATTTATTTTTTAACTGGGGTAACAGTGTTTAAAAACATTGTATAAATTTTAGGTGGACAATATTGTAATTCGTATCTGTATAGTCTACTTTGCATGCTTACCACCCAAAGACTAGTTTGCTTCTGTTACCTTATGTCTGACCCCCTTTACCCATTTTGCCCTCCCCCACCTTCCTTCCCCTCTGGCTACCACCATTCTGTTGTCTATATCCATGAGTTTTGTTAGTTCGTTTGGTACTTGTTTTATATTCCAGGTACAAGTGCAATCATAAGGTGTTTGTCTTTTTCTACCTGACATTTCACCTGGCAGAATACCTTTAAGATCCATTCGTGTTGTCACAAATGGCAATGGTTCATTTTTGTTACAGCTGAGTAATATTTCATTGTGTGTGTGTGTGTGTGTATCACATATATATGGCACATCTTTATCCAGTCATCTGTAGATGAACACTTAGGTTGTTTCCATGTCTTGGCTATTGTGAATAATGTTTCAATGAACATAGGGATACAGGTATCTTTTTGAATCAGTGTTTTCATATTCTTCTGGTAAATATCCAGAAGAGGAATTGCTGGGTCTTATAGTGGTAGTTCTATTCTTAATTTTTTGATGAAGAAAATTTTCCCCTTTATTGTTTTCCATAGTGGCTGTCCAGTCTACAATCCTACCAACAGTGCACGAGCGTTCCCCCTCTCCATAGCCTTACCAACACTTGCTATTTCCCATCTCCTTAATAACAGCCACTTTAACAGGTGTGAGGCAATACTTCACCATGGTTTTGATGTGCATTTCCCTAGTAATCAGCGACACTGAACATCTTTTCATATGCCTGTTGGCCAGCTGCATGTCTTTCTTGGAAAAATGTCTACTCAGATCCTTTGCCCATCCAGCAATTTTTGTTGTTGTTGAGTCATATGAGTTCTTTATGTATTTTGGATATTAGCCCCTTATTGGAAATATCATTTGCAACATCTCCCACTTGGTTTGTTGACTTTTTTGTTTTACTGATAGTTTCCTTTGTTGTATGTACAGAAGCTTTTTAGTGTGATGTAGTACCATTCATTTATTTTTGTTTCCCTTGTTTTTGGAGTCAAATTCACAAAAACACCACTGAGACTGATGTGCAGAAGCTTAGTGTCTATGTTTTCTTCTATTATATTTTATTGTTTCAGGTCTTATATTCAAGTCTTTAATCAATTTTGAGTTAATTTTTGGGTATGGTATAAGATCATAGTACAGTTTCATTCTTTTGCGTATGGCTGTTCAGTTTTCCCAACACCATTTATTGAAGAAGCTTTCCTTTCTCCATTGAATATTCTTGGCTCATTTGTCATAAATCAGTTGCCCCTATATGTGTGGGTTTATTTCTGGGCACTCAATTCTGTTTCATTGAGTGAAAGTCTTTTATACTTAACATTTTTGATGTGGAACATTCATTTGTGAAGATCCAAATTTCTATTTGGTATCATTTCCTCCTACCTGTAAAATATCTTTCAACATTTCTTGTAATGTAGAGTTGCTGATAAATTGTCTCAGCTTTTGCTTGTCTGAATAAGTCTTTAGTTTGCCTTCATTTTTGAGGGATCTTTTTATAGGTTGACAGTTTGAAGCAGTACAAAGCTGTCAATTTAGTGTACTTGCAGTTTCTTAGAAGTCTGAAGTACCTGTATTATTACCCTTGTTTCTTGGCATGTAATGTATCTTTTTCTATGTCTGCTTGTAAGATTTTCTCTTTACCATTGGTTTTCCCAATATGATTATGAGGTGACTTGGTGTGTTTTTCTTTGTGTTTATTCTGTTTGTTAACAACACTTGAATTCACATAGGAAATGAGCCAAACTTTGCCACAAAACAGTGTTTTCTAAACTTATGTCTCATTAACTTTGTTCAAGGGAAAATATGTTCAGCACTGGAGCAAGAATATTGTAGCCCCGTCTCAAGTGATCTTCTTGTCATTTTGGCCACAGGGGACATATTGTATTATTTAATTGCTACGTACCCAGTGTCCCCAAAGTGGCAGGATAATATTTCTCTGTCCAGGTCCTACAACACGATAAAATTAGTGGCCCTGCTTCCCAGATCAGTGTACATTCAAGTGTATATTTTTCACATTGGACAATGTAGCTGCTTTTTTTCATTTGTGGAGTTTAAAATGGACTCTCTTAATCTCAATTGAATTCTTCCTGTTATCCTATACTCTACCTTCACAGCACTTACCACACTCTGTAATCACACTCATTGTATGTTGTTACAGCAGGTGTTGCCACCAGCCTGCACCCCCCAGGAGTCAGTGGCGCACCTGCCACACGGTGGGGGCTCCATACAGATCTGGGGGATGGTGTTCTGTTCTTTAAAAAGAGTGGTTTGACCTGGGGGGCGCTGACTAAACTCTATTTAAGGGTAGGAAAGTTGGAAATATAAAATTTCTCATAAAGACCACAATTAAGAAATGAAACTTATCCTTTTCTAGTGACGTAAATTTATAGGGGAGCTAAAGAGAGAACCTATGTGGGTTACAAAAAAAAAAAAGCCACCAATTTGCGATCTAGTCACAATATTTAAATGGCACAAAGAACAGGCCTTTAACTCTGTTTTTATGAAATTTATTCCCCATTTGAAGTGGCAGTGTTTACAACGAAAAACAGAGCGAGTGGTAATTTACAGAAATGTTTGCCTGAACATGCACATCATGGAGTGTTTCGAATATACACATTAAGTGTCATGCTGAATAAATAATCCCCCCCAAATTAATTTTTATTTTTACATAAAAATATAATATTGCACTCTTAACAAGACCAGTCATTTTGCATATTTCCTTGTTAGGTAAATGATGCAATTCAGCCTTAAAAAACAAGACTGAGTAGCAGCCCTATTCTAATAGGGGACAAATTTAAAGTTCTCAGTAGAAAAATGAAAGCTAGACCAAAGCTGCAATTTTTTTTTTTTTTAAACAAAGCACATCACTTCAACGTGAATAGGAATACTCTCCTCTCTGCACCTATCTGGACCTCGGAGCTGACGCCTGGTCCGTGCGAACATGACCTGAATGCAGCCTCTGCCGCATTCTGACGCGGGAAGTGGTTTCAGGTCACAAGCGCACGCAGCCACGCGCTGCCTCTTGTATTGATCTCGATGGCAGAGACTTGGGAACTGTATTTCACACAGTTTTTAAGCAGAATGTTTTAGAAAGTCTGGAAGTTACAAAAGGAGTTCTGTAAACACCATATGAGTCAAATTTCTGTAACAAACTCGCAAGTTATTCTCAGGCAGGAATACATATTTTTATCCCATGGTAACATATTACTGAGCTTATTTTACAGTGTTTTCAAAGCCAATAAAGCAGCACCCCAAGTGAAAATATATTAATAGCTGTAATACCATGGTAGAGATAGACTGTCCCAAGAGTTTTAGGAATTCTGTTTTCACGTGGGTAAGTCTGCTATGGTGTACACTTAGATTTTTCTATTGTTCCTCGAATTCTCAGGTTAGTAGAAATACAGTGGTAACTGTTTCCTAAAGGAATTATTCCACCTAGTCACCTAGTGTTTAAAACAAAGTAAGCTGTCATCTCTTCTTTTGTCATTCTGTATTGGGGAAGAAAACTTCCTGCACAGTAGATTAAATGACTTGCCTGGACTGGATTATTAATATCTGTGCAAACTCTTTGCATAGTGGAGGTTTTCTACTGGAAACTGTTAACTTTTCAATGCTCTGTGAATGGCAGATGTTAAAAGAATTATCATTGTGTTTAAATCTTAGTGACTCAACTAAGGATAGTCAATATCTAGTGTTATGGATTTTAAGTGGGATTTTTATGAAGGAATTGAATGTGTCTGAAATCAAAGATACTGTGTTCTTGTTGGTGGCTGTCAAACTCTGCTTCTACTTTGCGCTAAGAAGGCAACTGGCAGAAAGTGCCTTTCATCATTGAGACTCAGCAGTAGTTTGTGTTTAGTATTCAGATATCCCATAAAATGCTTGCTGCAGATGCACTGACTGAACAATTTACTTCTCAAAGAAAGCAATTACTAAGTCCAGAATTCTTTATCCTTTTCTTTCCTTTTTTTGTGTGTGTTATCTCAGTATAAAACTTTTTAAATATAATTTTTTTAGAGTATTTTATATAAACAATTATCTAACCAATTTAAATTCGACTGGCCCTTTTGGAATAATAGAAAAAGGAGAGACCCTAACTTTTACTTTAGAATGCCCTTGTAGAAAGGAAAACTTTAAGAATATGATCGGAACTTCCTGTGTAAGACTTCAGTCTTGTTGGCTAGTGCATGCAGACACAAACCTCACTCACTTAGAACAAAACCTTCCTCGTAGGGCTTGTGAGGCTGCAGAGTTTTGTGAAGATGAACAGATTTTATAATTATTTGGATGGTTTGTTTGGTCACCTATTTCTTCATGTTCAACCTCCTAAAACTGGTGAACTCAACAAGTCTAGTTTGGAGTTAAAGTGCTTGGAGAACGCACAGTTCTCGCCTTCATCCGGCCGCATAGCTGCTCAGGAAGGAGTAGAACATGGGCTGTTTCAAGCGCTGTTGGTCCTTCCGGCACCATGCAATCACAGTCCCTTCGCTGTTTGCTGTGTACAGATGGTGGCCATCAGAGGAAAACGTAAGGCTGTAAAAAAAAAAAAAAGTCCATTTGTTCATTATCTCTCTTAAAACTGCATTACCATATTGCTGGTCATATAGAAATTAAAGAAGTTACAATATTTTTACTGGAGCAGAGAGACAAACAAAATGACTGCCTATCTACAGCTCATTGGTTTTGACTGTAAATCTCACATAGTTTGGTGAAGCTCATGATACAGAATAAAATCAGGATCCTAGAGGTCAGTGCATGCCGTTCCTTCTTTGCATATTTTCTTGTTCCTTCTTGTTTATGCTTTATCACTTAAACGACAAATACTTGGGTACAGGAAACTTAAAAATGTAACAGTACTACATTTTCTCTTTATAGAAATAAATGTTGATGATTTATGGAGATATTTTATTTCCCTGAAAGATGAAGGGGTAAAAATGGAGCAATACACTATTAATTTAGGTTCATTGAACTTTAAATCTCATACACTGAAAATAAATTTATTTTGACAGAGTAGAATTTGAATCACTTACGTCCAATTGAGTTTTGAAAGTCAAACTTGTTAATGGAGCGGAAGGTAACTGGTTGTTTATCAGTCTTGCAAGCACATTCCTGCAGCTATCAATCAATGGTATTTTCAATAAGGAATGGAAAAAGCATCCCTTCTCTCATTCAAGAGGCCCTCTCTGGGGACTTTCCCAGTATGCCCCTCTGTTAGACTCAGCTCCTGACTCTGATTTTAAGCTCCAGAGAGACCAGGACTGTGCCTCCTTTTGCCACTGAGTCCTGCACAGCCTGGCGTTGGATAAGTGTCAGCTGCCGATAATTACTCATCACATATTTCTTTAGGTCTGCTTTCAGATCTCTAACAAAAATGCAGTCACCAAGTATATTACGAAGAATGGGAGAGCAGCTTACCTGACAATAGGCTTATCTGATTTAGGAAATGTGATTTCTCGCACTGGCTTTAGGTCCCATGTACTCCATAACCTAAAGGGAAATAAGTCATCTAATTATGCAAACTAAAACTTCCTTCATGAAGAAAACCTACGTATTTGTTTATTTGTTAAAATCATCTGGAAGGAAACACAATAAATGATTCACAGTAGTTATTTAGGGGAAGTTTACAGGGGGCTGGGTGTGAGAGTAAGAAAACCTAACTTTGTATATTTTCATATTGTTAAACTTTTATAGTTAACAAACAATATAAAATTGCAAAACTGCACTAAAGCTGTCTTTATTATTTAGAAATAAAACAAGAATAACTGAAGAACCTACATCTGAAGGTGATTTTAAATCTCTAAATATTAAATATCGACATACCTAGATAGTGAAAACTTAGTTTTGAAATTGCCGTGTCCGTATGAACAAACGCAATCCAAGAGAATCTGAACTCGTCTCACCTCACAATTCCATTTTCTAGTCCCCCAGCAATCACGTTGATGGACACTCCCTCTGGCTGGTTAGAGAAAGCAACAGAACAGATGATCTCTCTGCAGTGGACATGTCCCACGAGGTCTCCGTTCACTGTCCAGAGTCTGAGGTCACTGCCTCCGCCAGCTGAAATGCCAAAACCACTCGCAGGTCACAGACTGTGGGCATCTCAGAGCCCTGCACCCTGGGTCCCAGAGGGCATCACTGGGGCCAAGCTCATTTCAGTGGTGAAGTGTGTAGGCAACTCCTGACTGAAGACTGTACAAAGGAAATTACTACACTGTAAGTCACACGGAACTTTGAATATTATTCTAGAGACAATGACCAGTGAAGAAAATAAAAAATTAATCTGCAACAGAGAGCAACAAGGTAAATTAATCATGAATCTTAGTATTTCAGCATATGAACTACCAAATCTGAAAGTACCTAGAACGCTAAACAATCTCCAAAAAGAGAAGAAAATAGTCTCTGAAATCATCTACAAGTGACTCATGTGACTTCTGAAGAAAAAAAAAATTACCATAAAAGTTAGCTGAGTTAAAAATGAATTCTTTAAAAAAAAAAAAGGAAATCTGATTCTTCAGAATGGGATTGAATCTACAAATCAATGTTTTACGGAACTAATTATTTTCTTTTCAAAGACTCTAAGTAACCAAACATTTTGTGGTTTTCCAGGGGGTAGAGGAGGGAATCATTGCTTATCATCCTCTGGAAACGGGCTGGTGGATTGGGGGCACCTGATGCTGTGTCCTTCTTTGCAGAAATATTCTCATGCTGATAACGTTTGGGTGACATAGTGTTTCTACACTTTTTAAATTTTATTTCTCCATTAGCACTAATATAAAAGTGGAGAATGTATGTCTCTCCTTTATTAAGGCAATGAAAAGATTTCAGATTTTATAGCAAAGAAACAAATATTGGAAATACTCCTTTATTTAAAGATATGCTAAAGACCTTCAAGTATCACAAACCAAAATGCCTAGCGTGTTGCAGCATTATTCTCAACAACCAAAAGGTGGAAACAACCCAAATGTCCATCAACAGATAAATGGATAAACACATGTGGTCTATCTACACAATGGAATATTATTCAGCCATAAAAAGTAAGGAAGTTCTGACACAGGCGACAACTTGGATGACACTTGGGAACGTGATGCTGAGTGAAATAAGCGCCAGTCACACAAGGACGAACGCTGTGTGGCTCCACTTCTATAAACTATCTCGAACAGGCAAATTCATAGAGACAGAAAGTAGAACAGAGGTTATCAGAAGCTGTGGGGAGGTGGATGGGGGTACAGGGTTTCTGTTCCGGGTAAGGAAAAAGTTTTCAAAATAGATAGTGGTTGATTACACAACATTGTGAATGTAATAATGCCACTGAATTGTATACTTTAAACTGATTTAATGGCAACGTTTATGTTAACTATATTTTAACACACACACACACACACACACACACACTCACACACGAAGATTTAAAAATGCCCAGTGTTCTCCTCAGACTTCCCATTGTAGAATACTGATTAGGAGAGATTATCTAAATAAAGCATCAAGAGGTAGGGGATTCTATTCTAGGAGACAATTAAACTCATCTTTTCCATGAGTAGCCTACATTTCACTCTTTCTTTTGAATTTAATATCTGACAAAAGACTTAAAAAAATACAAAAGGTAACCAGATGTGTACTAGTAAGGTTAGAAGGTTTATTAAAGTCGTTGGATACATGTCCATAAAAGTTACTGACGTAGGGTTGGTCACATGATACATAGCTGCTGCATGGCTTAGTTCTTCAAAATAAAAAATCTAAACGTGGCCCTGGACTCACTGAGGTATAGTATGGAACTTAATAGGCAAAGAATTACCCTAGCAGATCACCCAGCAACTCTGGCCACACAACCAAGAAACCACACACCTCCCTAAGATTGTAAATATCAAATACACAATACCAGATAGCACATCAACTAAAAGTCAGAAGGCTGGGCTTTCCTGAAAAAACAAACAAACAAACAAAAAACGTCTATTCTTCCTATACATCTTCATTGAAATGGAAATAAATGGGAGAACCATCACCTACCCTGAATCTTAGAATATTAACTGTATAATGCCACTGGCAACACATGACCAGGCTATGAACCCCAGTTAGAAGGCATATATGTTAATCCAGTGACAGAATGATTTAAAAACTATCTAGTATAGTATTTACCTAGTTTAATAAGTTTCACATCTTATCATTATAAAAACCACATCCTATAATAACCACTGGGGAATTATCAGGAATGAGCTTGCCACTATAACTTCAGCCGCAATACAGAAATTTTTGAGACTGTGTGTACATATGTATAGGTACATGTATGTATACACATACACACACAATATACACTAACAATGTAATATTTTAAATTTTGATTTTAAAGTTATTTGGATGGTCCTCAACAAAGGGTCAAGATTTTTGATAGACTAAATCTGGTAACTTTCTTTCCTTTCCAGACTGTAAGAACAGGAGCATGAATTCTAGTCTTGGTCACTAAACATAAATTTGGCCTCCTTAAAAAATCATTATTTTTATTATGTTCTCTCTGTACCCAATGTTCTTCATGACTCCGAGCCATTATTATGTGGCACTGCCGGGGGACACCTGCATACCTACTGGTGAGCTGGTAATTGCAGCAAAAGTCATTTTGCTTCTTGCTCCCGTATGACTAGCTGATGTAACAGCCACAGATATAAATCACTACTGGAAGCAGGAAAGTAATTAACTTTATAAAATTCAGCTCCCTCAGGATAGTCCTAACTTCCAAACACATTGCCAGAACAAGAAAGAGAACTCTGTATAAATAATCATTATATTAGTCCCCCAGATTCCCTCTTGATGCTAAAAGCTGCTAGTGCACAAATCAAGGAAGAACACTGAGCAAAGTCATCAATCATCTGCCCACACTTGTATTACCAAAGTCAAGTGTTTAAGACCTTTCCCCTTAGCGATGCTGATGAGGAAATACAAATGTGTTCATGACATTTTATGATGGAGGCCGAGACTGGGAAATACTTCACACCTGAAATTTTCAAGCACGAGTAAAGACACTATTCTTGAAAACCAGAATGAATGAACATTTTGTAAAAACAACAATAAAACTCCAAGAAATGTCTGTGGTATAATAAAAAACTAAATATGGATCTTTGTCCCAGGTCTCAGAGCTCCTAAAACCCTTGTAATTTACCATCTTTTGTATGCAACTGAGATGACCCCTACAGGGAGCGGCCCTAGAAGCTTCAGGATGGGGGCTGGTCCCCAGAAAACCAACCACCTTGTTAGACATACAGCACGTCCCACCTCTCAGGAGGGCAGAGGGGCTGAGATTGAGCTCCATCACCAATGGCCAGTGATTTAATCAACCACGTCTATCCAATGAAACCTCAGAAACCCCACACACAACAGGGTTAGGGGTTTCTGACTTGGCAAACACAGGTGCAGGAGGGTGGCGCCCTCTGACTCATGGACAAACCGTCTGGATCTCCCTCTATGTGCCTCTTCATCTGGCTGTTCATTTCTATCCTTTACAATAAACTATAGTAGTAAGAAGAGTGTTCTACTGAGTGCTGTGAGTCCTTCTAGAGAATTACTGAACCTGGTCGGAGGGTCTTGTGAACTCCCAAATTTGCTAACTTCAAGTAGTTGGTCTCAGAACTGAATTGCATTGTTGGACACCCACTTGGTGTCTCAGAACTAAAGAACTGGTTGGCGTCTGCAAAGACACCACCAATTTGGTGTCAGAAAAAAAACGTTAAACAATATAAAAAATGCAAACAAAGGATAGAGGACCACCCACTACAGATGTGTCAAAGACAGTCTGTACTGAGCACACACAAGCAGCGTTTCAAAGGATCCCTTCAATTTTAAGATTCTGAAGAATAGAAATGCAAACAGAAAATTCATGAATTTTCCAACTGTTCTTTCCTGGTGAATGCATTAAGTTTTTTAATATGTATACACGAAAAAACAAAAACCAAAAACAAGACCTCTGATGAGGAGATACATCTTTGTCATGTAAGTTTTAAGGAAAATTATACCTCCATTTGTTATTCTATAGTACGTTCTCTCTCAGGAACTGGAAGACATATATATATTTTCAAAGTTGATCACCTGCTGCTGCTTTTCATTTCAGGAAGAAGGTAGAAAGTTAAAAAGCAAAAGAAAAAAGGATAGAAAAACAAAAACCAAGAAAATTCAGATAATTATATAACAATAATTTGCTTAACTTACATGTGCTCAAATGCAATTGTACATATATCAGAAAGAGTTAAATTATGACAACACTAACTTTTACATAAACTGATGCCTAAATCGACCAACCTTGGACCTTATTGTATTTTAACACGTACCATACATGCTAGTAACAAAGTATTACGATCTGGAAGGGAGCTGAGAGGTGGAACCAACAGTTTCACGATGATGTAACCAGCTGGCTAAAGACACTGTTAGCGCAATGGCCCTGTGCTTTAGTTCCGGGGCTAGCTCACCTGAGTCGCACACAGTGGCGATGTCACCTGTTGTCTCACTGGCAGAGACGGCCGTGACAGGGCTTTTGTGTCCTGCCAGACTTTGTACGTAGCACAGCCTAAAAGACCAAAGACATGAATTTGTGTATGATCATTAAATATAGTTATATTCTCTTATTTGTGTAATTCTTTTCCTCAGTATGTGTGCCTATTATTCATAAGGTATTCCTACGGGGTCTTTTGATTCCAATCAGATTACAAAGGTAAAGTTTGTATTTCATGCTTAAAATGATTGTAATGTAAATATATTATTTTAGTGTAGCTGTTTCATACAGTAAAAACTGAAACATTAAAAATAGCTGTGTTGGAGTTGGCGATCTTTCTCGGTACCTGTTTAAGTCCCATATGATGCAGGTTCCATCTCTGCTCACACTTATCATTATACTGTACGGTTTGCAGACAAACAAGCTGGTGATCTCCTCCGTGTGCCCATAGAGATGTAGCTGAGACTCCATTTCTATCTCTGAAGACTGAAATTAAACATTTCAGTAAAGTATAAGATAAAAACAATGACAAAAGGTAGGCTAGTATTTATCTCCAAAATAAAAACAACTGAAGTGACTCAAACATTTCATTTTTCAATCTAATGCAGTGCAACCTTTTCTAAAGAGTAAAACTAAACATTAAAAAAATTTTTAGTTGCCCATAATTTCATCAACTAATGTGCTTTTCATTTTTGTCTGTTCTTGTCCAGTCTTTGTTTAAATACACATGTATTTTTATAGTTGTAACGACTGCCATACAGATAATTTTCTGTTTTCTATATTCTCCCATAAGCATTTTCTATTTTTGACATTGTCTTCAAAATTTTTAATAGTTATAATATTCTATACAGTTAGTATACCATAGTTTACTTGAGCATCCTTTATTGCTAGACATTTAAAGTTGTTTCAAATTTTAAAAAAATTATAAATGCCATAATTAAATCCTTCATGTATAAATTTTTTATTTCTCCATTGATTTTTTTCTTTTAGAATACATTTCCAGAAATCTACTAGTGGATCAGTGAATATTGATAATTTTCTAGTTCTTGACGGTGTCGCACCAATTCATGATGTCACCAATGGTGACGCATACTGATACCACCATGACTGGTCCATAGTTACAGATTGGTTTTCTAAATCAAAGTTTGCAAACTCATGTTCCAAGGTCCACACTGGCTCACAGATGCCAGATGTCCACACAAGGTTTCACTCCTCTTTTCATTACGCTTGCTGTTTATTAACTATTTCAGTACTTCTACTTCGAAGAATATAGAAAAGTAGAAATAATAAGAATAATAAAAAAGCTATATACTCAGTTAAACTAACCTAACATTTTATATGATCAGTCTACTTTTAAAATAAAGAAAACATTAAACATTACATTAAACATTACACTGTTCTATTTCCACTCCCTTATCAGAAGTTACTACTATCTTGTATTTTGTATTTTTGTTTCCCATGTATGTAGAACATACGTTCTCCTACGTTACTATAACTATAAACGACCTACGTATTGTTTTCCATGTTGATAAACTTTATTTATGTGGTATTATTTTTAGGACCTTCTGCATTTTGCCTTTTTGTTCACCATTGTTTTTGAAACATATCTGTGTTGATACATTAGTTGCAGCTCATCTATTTTAAGCGCTATGTAGTCCCGTGCTTTATTCACATAAACATACACATTTTACACTTAAAGAATCAAATGAGGAGACAATAGCAGCTCCTGTTCTTCCTCAGAACAACTGCATGAGTGAGCGGTGGAGCAGCTGCTGTGCTTATCTAGGGCACGTGACCCCTGACTGAACACAAGCACAGCCTCCAGATGGGCTTTTACAGGGGTGAGAGTCCTGGGTCTGGGCCCCGGTTGGCTCTCCTCTGACTGCGACCCCCCCACAGGGCCGGGAGCCACAGGGCCACAGCGACGTGCTCAGAACCCTTTCCGACCAGGCGTCAGGGTACCTGGGACCCAGGAATTCCTGCTCCAGAGGCCTGAGCCCCTTCCTTCTCTGCTTGAGCTCTGCAGCATTTGAGTTTGTGACTCACCTCTCATTCTAAATCTTTGAAAATCTCCCAAGTTTTAAATGGTAATCAAGGTTGTTTTAATTTGTATTTTTCTTGCTATAACCAACTTTTTCACATGTTCATTTTATCTGTAAATGTGTATGCCTTGTTTTGTGTATTTGTTACTACATTTAAAAAATCACTTGAACGTAGTGCCCTACTTGGGGAATAGAATTCGAGTGTCTTCCTTGTTTCTCCGGGATGACCCAAACCACCCCCATCTGAGGACACCTTACCCAGAGTCCAGTTTCCAGGATCCTGGACCACCCAGGGAATTCCAGCCCAGGGCATTCCATCAGGAGCTGGCCCCCGCTGACTGAGACTCATCCTCGCTGTCTGGGTGTCGCCCTTCAGGGACCAGTTCTTGGAGAAGGGCCTCCTGGGGACGCCCCAGCACGCTTGGCCCCTGGGGTTGTTTCTAGTCCTCTCTCAGGAGCTTCCAAGGACAGTGTCATATTTCAGGACTGACAAATGCCCTCAAGGTGAAACCTCCTGCCCTGCTTATTTACCCCTCTCGCTTCAGAGTTCTTCACTAGCCCGTCAGCTCTTTAAGACTTAAAACATTACACATTTTTTTGTATTGATTTATATATATGTATAGAGACACACATATATGTGTGTGTATTTTTTTTAAATTATTCTCTGACCATGAATAATATTTATGGGGTAAACACCACTTAGGGCCCCTATAGTGGTTGCCGATATTTCACGGAGTTTGTACTTTAAAATGATGGCGAGAGTTGGGTGTTACTAGATGATTCCCTGGTGGATCAGAAAATAATTTCCATGCATAGAACAGGAATCTGGTGCTGGCTGCTTCTTTGTAAAATTGTTCCCGAATGACACGATACTACCTCAGATAAACTGTACCTACAGTCTCCTACCATCACGGGTTTAGAGATCAGAAAACACACGTGATGTGGCCACACTATTTAATTAGTGAAAAAGTGCCTCAAGAGCAACTGTTTTAAAATCAGTTATCACTTTCAGAAGACATTCTTCTCCAATATATAAATGGCTTATAGATAACAACTCCTAACAGGTCAACCTACTCATAATTATTAGAATGCATTTTAGAAGGCTGTCTTGGGAGATTCAACGGAAACTTATAATGCTCAAAGTTAGATATGCTTTATGAGCTAAGGAAAGTATTTAATAAGATCCCCTTGAAAATGTTTTCAAACGACAATTATTTTGGCCAAATCCCTTATGGGACCTCGGGGCCTGTTTTTGGTCTGTGTCAAAGCCAACACAAATGAAAACAAACCTTTGAGCGCCATGGCATTCAGTGCGTTGGGAGAGTAGGAATAGGGAAGAGTAGGAACACAGGGTCCCAGCTGCAGCGTTAGGGACGATAAAATGGTGAGATGGTCCCTGAGAAAAAGCGGCCTCTACCAAAACTCAAGTGAGGTCCCGTCAACTCCAATAATAAACCACACAGCTAAGATGCATTTTGGACATGGTTTAAATAGTAATTGTTAATCTCATAACTTGATTAGCTAATACTATTAATACTTAGGAACAAAAGAAAACCCTTACAGATAAGCTGAAAAAATATACCTTAAGGCAAATACGTAACTGAGGGGAAATAAGCAACTTAAGACTTCACAAGTCTACAATAACTTCAAAACTAAAGTATATGTTTTGCTGTATTCAAATTATAATAGTGACACCTTTGATCTGCTATCCTCAAAGCTACGCTGTGCCTAACTCCCCTACACTGACAATCTTTTTGAAAACCTATACTATGTACTGGTTAGTGTACAATTAAAATTTTACATTATAGGGATAATAGAAGTAAGAAAAACTAAGAACTAAGAACCGTTCTAAATGGAACAGTCTTGCAAAAAGCAAGAGGAAACGAAACACAAAAGAAGGAGCTAGTTTTTAACTCAGTGTCTGTGGCATGGTGCAAAATTATCTGAGGCACAAGCAGACAACTGCTCCAGCAGCGGGGTTTAGAATATATTTGAGGAAAAAGGAAACAGGAGGGTGAGCTCCGAAGATGAAAGATGATGGCAGCCATAAATATCACAGATGTTATAAAATTAACATCCATTTTAGGTCTTTGGGAGAAAAAAAACATTCCAACAGTAAGATAGCTCTCTACTCAGATCGCTCCACATGTTTTTATGGCATAAAGACCTTACTTCAACCTACTTTTCCTGCCCTGTCTTTCCCATTTCTCCCAGCATGTTATATCTAAACTGCACATAAAAGTGTTTGTCACCCCCAAATCACCAGGCCTTTGGTTCCATGTTGTTGGTTTCCTTTGCCTCGCCTCTTTTTTCCACTTAGTGAAACGACCCTTCCCGCTCCAGTCAGATGTAACTCCTCAGGCGCCCTGACACCTGGCTGGTCCCTCTTCTGTGCTTCAGACCTGTGAGTGAATGTTTCTTGGAGCACACCCTTCTCCTTCCTGCAATCACCGGTCCATGCCTGTCTCCTGCCGAGGGCTGCAGTGGCCTCTAACTGGTATCCTTGCCTCTAGTCTCAGACTCCTTCTAAGCATCTCTCCATGCAGGCTATTCCGTGGTCTTCCTAAAATGCTGATTGGAGCATAGTACTCCCACTTAGAAGATTTTAATGGCTCCTTATGCTACGAGACAGAAACAATATTATGGTCACATTTATACCCCAAGGATTGAGGCAAAGAACCTTAACAAGAGTTTAAAAGGGAATAAACTTGGACAGAAAAGTAAGAGGAACCTAGCGTCACCCTATGCTAGGAATACAGGTTTCACTCTGTAAAACATACTCAATAATATAATGGAGAAAATTGTAATGGAAAAAAGAGTACAGAGAAAGTTCTAAATTAGAATGAAAACTACTGAGTTAGCACCCTAACTTGCCACGTATCCTCAACAGCACCACAGATAGTTGACTCAAGAAAGAAATGACAGTAAGTTAAAAGTAGTATAAACGTGTCTTCTTCACTAGCCTGTTTTAGAATTTAACTCTTAAATCTTAGAGATTCAGTGAATGTCTAAAATAGTTTCTTCCAGTAAATGGTAGAAATTAAGATGGGCTACATGGGTGTTGCTGTCATTTAATTTACCCAGAGAATATAGTGATGCTGACCATTAGGGGGTCTAAGCTCCAAATGTGACAGAATCTTGGGGTACACTCCTGAGCACTCAGGTCGACATGGAGAATACAGGCAAGCAAGCAGCAGAATGTCACGAAAAAGCCTAAGCACAAAACAGATTATAACTCAAAATTCTGTCTGTGATACCCAAAAATAAGATCTTCAAAATTATTTTCAAAATTTTTCGTGATCCTAACAAGCCTAAAATAAGTTAGATATGTGACCTTTTACATTTTAAGAGTGTATGTGAAGAAAAGATTAAAGTATAAAAGATAAAGTACAAAATTTTAAGTTACCCTTATATAAAATGAATCATACTTCATAAAGGTTTTCTTCCCTTCACTGACATGAAAATCCCAAGCTACCCACAGAACGAGCCCGGGACCTACCGTGCTGCTTGTAAATCGGTTTGTGTAGGCTGTGATGACACCACATTTGCTCCCAGTAAACAGCTGGCAACTGTCAGGTACCCAAGCACAACTAGTCACCTTTGGAAAAGGAGAAATCAAAGATTATCATGGTTAAAAAGGATCACAAATGCTTCTACTTGTCTGACAACTATTTTAAAAATACATGGTCACAAAATTTAAGGTAAATAGTTTACTAGAAAGGATTGCAATGGTGCAAAGATATAATCATATCCTGAAACTTTAAGCCAGATGCCTAAAAGCTGTTTCTAAATTAAAATGTATCACAATGCATTGTCTATGGTTTTAGATTGTTCCGTACACACAGCATGCACATACACACACACACACACACACACACACACACACACACACGGCCATTTGCTCCTCAGAAATTTAAACAAAATGATCCAGGATGGACCAGATCCAAGGTTGAGTGTGTGTGTGATGTGTGCATGTGTTTCAAACGTTTACTTGATTTTTACTTTTATGTCTTTTTTTCTGTTTTTGGTGGGGAAACAGGGTACATATAAATAGAGGTATTACTTCTAACAGTCCTGAAGACTGCTACACAGGAGGCGGGGGAAAGGTAAACATGGAGACAAAAATCTGGGATTGTAAATCCTAACCATGAGGCACTGTTCAAGGTCACCAGTCCACCTGTGGGCACTAGCTGACCCCCAGGGCCACGTCCACAGCAGCTGTGTCCAGCTGCTCTGCCCCCCGCCCCCGCACCCCTCCTCCAGCAATACCCTCACACTTCACTAAGACGACAGAGGTCTGCATCCTCCTCCTTCCTTTGTGCCTCAAAATGTCGCCATGTCTCCTGATTTAGTGGAGGAAGCCCTGCCCCACCTCAAGGTTCCTCAGAATGCTCGTCGCCTCAGAGTTTCAAACTGTCCTTTGCTGGCTTCTTCCCCTGGGCCTACAAATGTATTCAGGTGTCAGCTACCTTAAACGATGACTGTTTTTGATCCTGGCTCTTAATTTCTGTATATGATCAGAGTCCACTCAATCCAATTTTATTTTTTGAGTTTCTTGAATAGTTCTAACTATTTGTAAGGACATTTCATAACTTTTTTTTCCTAGATGTCTTCTGGAGAACAAGGAGACATATATTTATTTTTATAGAGAATAAAATTCATTCTGTCTTGTAATTACCATGTAGGTCTACCGAAGCCTTTTATAAACCTAAGTTACATTACAGGATTTTAATAATCTTATTTTTCCTTTATCTTGAAATATTCTGCTATTTCATCATTCTAGGAATTATTTTATCACCACTCATCAATTATTCCCAACTCTGCTAAAACAAAACAAAACAAACAAAATAAGAAAATGAAAGAATGAAGGGTTTCCCAGAAGGATAATGTAATATGTGAAATAAATTGTCATCTTCTGGTTTTCTTATTGTATTGTCCAAAGAATGCTGTCATCTTTCAAAAAATTACAAAAGAAGTCACCATTTCTGAAGTCTGCTTTCAGCTTTCACTGAACACAGTTGGAACTTTTTCATTTTCTACCAATAATAGAAAAGAGAAGAAAACTGACAGAGGAATATGTTTCACAATTATGTAATCAAGCAGAAGACGAAGACAAAGAGACGGCAGGACTCTAATCTCTACTGATGAGGATGAAGTTGGTCAGAGTGAGTCTTCATATGCTAGTGTCCTAGACGAATTTTCTCAAACTGAAGAACTAATGCATGAACAATGTATTTCTAAGGATGAAAATGAAATACGGCTTTCTCATCCAGTTAGTCATTTGATGGGAAGCACTTTATCACACAGTACATTTTGCTAAAATAATCTGGATCATCCCATTTTGCTACAAGGACTTATGAGGGATTCTTCCATCTTTAATGATGGTTGTATGCCAGACTTTACATGACAGCCATCATTTTGCAATATTTAAATTCTTATTTAAATTTTCTAATAATGTTGCTTTTCACTGTCCTTTCTTCTTACTCTTGTTAATTTACTGGTATGCCAGATAACAAAATGTGATGACCTTTTTTTCAGGTATGTTGGGGGTTAAGCATAAGTCATTGCTTTCTTTCACTGTCAAAAATTCTCCCAAAAGTACCCTACTCCATTTCTAAAGTGCTCAGAGAATGGGGATAATTGTTGGGGCACACGAGTAGGCAGCAGGTGTTATGTAGGTACTGGAAGTCTGAAAATGGTAAGAGAACTTCTCATGGAGAGACAGTCAAAGAGAGAAGGTTCTATACAACTTAGTAAGTTCTGGCAGTGTATATATATAGTGTTTTTGTAGTCTACAAAGTAACTTTCACAAACATTGGAAACACTTTTACAACAGCTTTATCAGAGAGTAGTTAGAGTGCCATTATTATCCCAGCTTCACGGAGGAGGAAAGAAACTCAGGTTTGGGAAGGTGAAGTTACTTGGCAAAGGTGACACAGTAAATAACAAAGCGGGGACACCACCACAAATCACTGGGTTCAGTGAGGCCCACTGCTCTTTCTACCACACTGTGACGCCTAAATACCCGGTCCATTTTGGAAAACCCAGGTACAGAAGATAACACTCTGGTTACAGGAAATGACATGGTGACAAGGCAGGTGAACACTGAGAAGAAAGCAGTCAATGCTGATTTTGTTCAAACACTCTGCCATTAGCTGATGCCGTGTAGGAGGTTATTATACTGTCTCAATGAGACACAGGGTGGGAGACACGTCTGGGGACTCAGGCAGCACAGTGGTAGTCAGGACGTCTGTAAACACGTAAATAAGACACACGTCCACCACCTGCTTCTCGACGGGACTCACTGCTGGGTCTCAAAGACTGGCTACCATCAGTGTGACTCCTATTTAAAGCCTTACATTTCATTACTATGATGAAAACACTTACCTGATACTGTTGTGAACTCTGTATAAAGTTGACTGGAGGCTCGCTCTGTTTACTCTTCAAGCGTAGAATGTTATCGGCATATCCCCAGCTCAGGATGGCCGACCACTGGATGTCAGTGCTGTTCATGCTTCGCACACCTCAAGAGGAGAAATGAGAGGGTCAGAGCGCCACTGCTGCAGGGACCCGGCTGTCCCCAACCACGGCAGGTTAAAGGCCGAAGTTCACATGGCAGAGCACAGTGTCATTCCAGGGCAACACCGTGTGAGTGTGTATCCGCAACATGGACCGATTTACGGTCCTTTCATTCCTTTAAAGCTAATGAGATCCTAAGGGGGGAACTGTATTCATCCTCACTGTGTTAAGAAATTTTTATAAAAGGCATGAAGAACAGTCAAGCCTACTTTGTTCATGTTCTGGGACACCTTTACTTTAAAAAATAAATATGAACTGGATGCTGTTTAAATAACTTCCCTAGGTCATCCCTGCTGAACAATCCTATGGACAACTATTAATACCATAAAGGGAGCTCTGCTGGAACAGAAGCAACCCGGCCCTGAGAAGGGACAACAATCCTGTCAGCTGCCACGACTCTGCATGGAAGACCTTCATTCAGCGAGGTTCTGCTCTTTCTCTCTCTCTCTCTCTCTCTCTCTCTCTCTCTCGCTCACACACACACACACACACACACACACACACTCTCACACACACACGACTGAGGGTGATGTCCTCTCGGGGTACGCATGGGACACCCTGACACCCCTTGTCAGTACCAGTCATAAGCTACGCCGTGTCAGGGTGATGGCCGCAGCTACACAGCACAGGTGCTGTGACTGGCGCTGCCCTGCAACCTGGAACGCTTTCGTCCCTTAAGGAGAGAACATGTGCTTCATTTATTCCAGTACCTACCTAGGATAATGCCCAGCATATGGACAGATAAAACAAATAAATATTTGTTAAATGAATGAACAGCACACTAAAAATGTAATTCACAGATTTTGTTTTTGTTGAGTGTTAATACCAAATGTTGATATCAGTTTTGCAGTAAAGGAACTGGGAAACACTCATTAAATATAAGTTCTTCTAAACATAAGCTGCACAGAAAGAACCATATTTCATGAGTCTCAGGACCTCTCAAATCTACTAGAATGCCCACCATGTGGTAAGTGATTGATGAACGAAGTATATTTAATAATTGTTCCCAGTTTCTCATTCCAGTAATACAAGATGCAGTATCTTTTTAAAAAGAAAAAGAAAAAGAAAAAGAAACTTCTCCTTTACTTATTAGAACAGTGGATTTCACACCACAGCCCCAGAGATTGTGATGCAGTGTGTCTCAACTCACATGGAACCCAAACGAGCATATTTTGAAAAAAAGCACCACAGGCAATTCTGAGGCACAGTCAATCCAAGCAACGGGCCTATCATGAAAACCACCCAGTCTCTCGCTACATTGTACTATGCATGAGAACTAAGCAAAACGGTACAGTTACTTGAGATATAACAAGTGCTCAACACTTTGCAGCTGTTAACACAAGACCTGACGTCCATGTGCTTCGTCCAAGGCCTCTGTGGAACAAGCACGGGGACCCTTATGGGCTACGGGTGACAGTGAAGGCTCAGAGACCCAGGCCCAGGGCGTTTGCTGTCCCGCGGACATGAAGCACTTAGAAGGAGTTAGGCACTGTGCTAACAGTTCCCTATATTGTTCCACTTAATATTCATAACGAATTTCCCTGTGAGGTAAACCCTTTTGCTATTCCCATTTTGTAGATCAAAAGCCAGGCTTCGGGAGGCTTTGGGAGGCGTGAGTGATTGTCTCAAGGCCACGCAGCTCTGAACAGCACATTCAGGCACTGCACCTCCCAGGGCCACAGCCAAAAAGGTCGCACTATAGCACTCCCCTGGACACACCTGGATTCTGGCAAACCCCAGAAGTATTCTGCAAGGACATGAAGTGTGATTTGAATGAACAAATCTACTAAGGACTTGTGAGTAGTGGCACAAACAAGATAGGTTGACAATTATACGAGTATGTGACATATCTAAGTCCCATCTTGCTAAGTGGTAATACCCAGCCCTTTCTCTCCTGCTCAACAGATAAACTTCGATCCACTCTAATACTTTAAAATTTAAATTCACACATTTTGGTACTTTAAATATTATTAACAGTTAATTACTTGTGACAGTTCACAGCTAGTTGCAACATACTAGTGAGAATAAAGCACTGATATCACAATAATTACAATTAAACAGATTTACCTTATCCTATTAACTGATAGAACTTAGATGGCACACAGCCTCGCTTACTTCTAACAACTATAAAGGCAAGCATTCGTTTTGTGATAGAATTCAGAGTGAGCCTGAAAGAATGGCAGCCCAGCCGGCACACTTCCATTGAAGGGACCTACGTCTGGCATCCTCGTGTTACAGTCTGTCTGCGGTTGGGAGGTTATGTGGACGCCGAGGAGCACCGTGCATGGAAAGACAGCAACGGAAAACGCTCGTGTGTGACTGCTAAGCGGCATCTAATCTGGTCCAAACGCCGGCTTTCAGGCAAATCCACGCTCACCTGCTACGAACGGAGCAGGGCTCCCGTCACTCGTGTTACTGCCCAAAGCCCACAGCCAGTGAGTAGAGAGAGTTCTCTTGCATTTAGTGAAATGGCTAGTTTGGAAGGGCTGAGGGATGACTTCAGTGGAAAGTGTTCCTAGTTTTCCATTGTCCAGGTGACATTTGGAAATAGGAAGAGGTCCTTTATTGTACAGCACTTTACACGTGCTGCTTTTAGTGAGTCAGATTGCTTTCCAGGCATACGTGTTTTTAAAACCTATTTTCAAGGCTATCATGACTTCCTTGTCTTGTTTTGTTTGTTTGAATCTCTTGACTGTATCTTCTGAGGTACTAGATTTGCTGGTCAAATACATCTGTCTATTCTGAGATTCAAGAGCCCCAAACTATACATCTCTATAAAAGTGATAGTTTTCGTCTTGTGAGCTGAACCATTTATTCTTGTCTCCTTCAAACTCCTCCTCTCATTTCCAATGGTACTGCATTTAATTCCATCTTTCTTATGCAGTATGTTTTAATTCCTACTTTGCACTAAATAACCACAGATTTGAGCAGAGTTTTCACCAAGGACTCAGAAACCTTAGAGGTAAAACAAAAGAGCAGCACAGACGACTTAGAAACATTCAAATCTCATGAAAGATACCGGAATGATTTTCATTATATTTTATTTTACCTTGTTCTTTGCTGTACGTCATCAGAAGACAGAAATTTCGGGACAAACCACAGATGGCTCTGGTGGGCAGAGCCTGGAGGGAACCAAATCTTTCTCCGTGGGGCTGGCTGAAGCAGAGCACAGGCACTGGAGCACTTGGGGAACCTACGTACTCCCCCCACTTCAAGCCTTTTATCCATGACAAAGGACTCTAAAACCAAGAAAAGTAAAAAGTATCATGTTTTAAAAGGTAGTAAATATAGAATTACTTATAATGAAAATTCTAAACAAATTAAGAGAAAGCAACTTGATTATAAACCCATAATTATTTTATACTTTTTTACTTGCCCCATGCTTAGCATATAGAAATATGTGTTCGTTGTTGCCAGACATGAACAAAATAGATAAAGTCCTAGTCCCGTAGGGTTGCATTCTAATTGGGATGGGGGGGGTCAGACAAATAAATGAACAAATACACATATGTGAGGTGGTGAAAGTGCTATGAAGAAAAACCCAGAAGGGGGAGAGGACTGAGCATAATGGAGCTACTATTTTACACGTGGGGGTCAGGACAGACTCTCTGCAGAGATGGCCTCTGAGCAGAGACCCGAATGAAATGAGGGAACGAACTGGGGCTACATCTGGGGACAGGTCATTCCGGGCGGAGGGAGGAGTCAGTGTGAAGGTCCCGCGGTGGTAGTGAGGCAGGTCGTGCACCAACTTAGAAGAGTTAATCAGCAATGAGTATACCAGTCAATTAAGTGGCATTTGTTACTTTTCAGGGATGTACTATTAGATTATTTTGACAAGTTAAAATAATAGATTCTAGTTAAAAAGAATGACGTTGGTAATGACAAAGACTGAAACGATTTGTGAGGCTTCAAAACCTTCTGAGTTAAAACGATAAGTAAACACAAAGCGTGAAATACAGTTTTCAATTATGAAACACAACATTGGTGATCTGGTTTCACCGAAACACCATTGTCTATCATATAGGTATTTTAAATTTGTGTTTTTAAATTGGTGTTTTCAATTTGTGTTTTTGTTTGCATTTAACATACAAATTTGATATTTGTGAGCTATGAGCACAAAGCATTTACATTCAGTATTCTATTTGTGTTCTGCATTTAGTGTATTTAAGTAACATTAAGAAACAATTATTAATACAAGGTCTGTGAAAACCGTTTTCTCTTAAAACAAATCACAGATCTCAGTATGAGATACACTGCCTTGTTTCATCCTAAGGCCCTTCACAACCTCTTTTCTTGCCTTCCTGTCTTCTGCGATTCCCTCCGGCAAACCTTTAGAATACTTTACAATTCATGGTCTCCCATCTTATTATGCTGCTTTTATAAAGAAGAATTTAGTTGACAATTAGAATCCAACTTACTGTTAAGGTTTTCTTGCTTTGTTTTTCTATTTCAAAGTAAAAATTATACCTACTTCTATTTTAAGAGTCAATATTTTTTATCATTACAATCTGGGGAAGCCAAAGAATATGTAAGGTCCCCGTTCATGGTAACCGTCACACCTCTGGTCAGGCCTTTTGGTGGGAGGTGATCACCGGGATGCACGCATGTGTGCACCGGCATGCGTGCACCGGCATGAGTGCACCGGCATGCGTGCACCGGCATGCGTGCAGTGGCGTGTGTGCAGTGGCATGTGTGCACTGGCATGTGTGCAGTGACAAGCATGCAGTGGCATGCGTGCACTGACGTATGTGCAATGACATGTGTGCACTGCATGTGTGCAGTGGCATGCGTGCACTGACGTGTGCAGTGGCATGCGTGCACTGGCATACCCACGCTCCAACTGTCCTCTAGTCCTGGGCGGTGCCTCTCCTTTCGCCTGCCAATTACTGTTGTCTCTGCCTGGTAAGGCTTCCCCTGGTAATAACCCAGGGGTTACTATCTGACCTGCGCTCCCAGAGCACTCTTCACACTACTAATCCAGCATCACTAACACAGACATTGCTGGAAGCTGCAGGCATCTGTGTTCACTGGCTGGTACATGTCTTCATGCTGGGACTGTGCCTTTTATTTGGGGCCCTTAAGCGCCTGTGAGAGGGCCCGGCATCTCAGGAGGTGAACCTGACATCTCAGGAGGCTTCTGCTGAATTCTATTGAAATCCCAAGGACATACCGGATAGGCGACTTCTTTGGCCTGCTCTCGGGTTTCCCGGAAAGCAAACTGCACTAACAACCCCACGGCAGCAGGAAGCTCTCCTTCGATGTTGAGCTTGGAGCCAGGTCTGCTCACGTGGGCTGACTGGAACAGCTGACGGGGGGTCTGGCCGTAGGTTTTAATCATGGTTTCTAGAGCTCGTCTCTGAACAGGATCTTCAACTGCAGAGACATCCATTCCAAAATACGTCTGAAAGGTGAAAGAGTGAGAGAGAGCCAGAGGTTTGTATAAAGTGTAATGGGCAGTCACACCAAAGGGGAAACACCGTGCTCTGTTCTCAAGGTCATGGTCCACACTTCTCGGTTTGAAATGGACATGGTTTTGCAATGTCCATAACCATCAATGGTCTCACTGAGATTAGAATAGGAATGATCAATGTTTCTGGAGGGCTGACTGAAAATAATGCATCTTGACTGGTGCTGATTAGCTATGTTTATAAAATTGATTTTTAGCTTAGGACCAGAGAATATCATATACGACTTCATGTATGACACGAAATTACTGAAAAAGTCAGTCATTTGCCCAAGTAATATACAGGAAAAGGCAAAAATGAAGTTAAGATAACAAAGTCAGTAGGTAGTTCAAGAGTTATGAAGGTTCTAACGAAAATTGTATAAGTGAATCCAAAAGAGCAGCAGTGACAATTCCAAGCTCTTTAGGGTAAAGGGTGTCATCACACTTCCTTCTCAGTGCCAGCATCCCTGAGAGGCAGAGGGAGAGTGTCACGTGTGTACTTCTTTATTCCCAAGGCTGGCAGTCAGCAGCGGGGTACAGATCTGTCTTGTTTGTGTGAACCCACCATACAATTTACCTTTTAGCATTTAATCAGTCATAGCAAATTCATTTACAAATCTAGATATGACATTTCTGTAAGTGCTGAGATAACATTTCAAAGACTCTTCAGAAATTAAATAACCTTCAGCACCACTCCCTCCCAGTCTGTATCTTACACATTTTTCTAACAAGGCACTGCTAATCAAATACTTATAGAAATGCTTGTCTGAGCAGGGTCAGCCTCATGGCTGCATGACTTAACATATTTAAAAACTCAAATGAAGATTGGAATAATCTTCTATCCAGGACTCTTTTTTCTTTATTTTAAAATAGTGCTTCCTTATATTCTCTGGTATCACTTTCTAAGTGAACGCCATATATTAGTGAATGATGAATTAATGTTAAAAGACATTTCTACACTCCCTTCAAAAGCTAACCTTTATTTGTACTTGTGTATGTCAGACACTATTCTATATGAATGTCCTTCTGTATTTATGAGGTTGGTATTATTGTTCACATTTTAAATATTTGTACATTTAGGTACAGAAAGGTTGAACTATTTGCCCAAGGTCACATGGCAAGTGGCAGCGTTACAAACTGAGAATATGAAGTCAATTCTGAATTTAGAGACTGTGCACTTAATTACTATACTTCATTCCGTCCCACGAATTGAATTTTATAAAATTCCTAGAACAATGGCATAAACTCTAGCCTTTTTAAAGTTCTAAAGTTCCAAAGAATCAGTGAAAAAAATTCCAGTAAGATGAGAATTACATGGTATATTGCAGCATGCATATACTTTTAATGTGAAGTTTATATTAGACTAATTGAAAAGATGGGGCAGGATTGTAGGCACAGAGTATACTAAAGTCAATGTCAAAATTCCTAATTGCTTTTAAAGTTACATTTTAGATCAAATATGAATGAAATTCAAAAATTATACCTGAAGCCTTGTCTTTATTTTATACCACTCTTATGTATAAAATTATTATTCACCAAACTGTATTTCTTATTCCCCCTTTTCAGAACACTTTGCCATAGCATTTATCTTCTATTAGAATCATCAGGAAACCTGTCTTATTCTCTCTTCCAGACATTAAGTATCTTAAGGACTTTAATTTTCTATTCCCTTAGAGGTACTCAAAATAACTACTGAGCAAAATGAACTAACGAGATTTTTATTTTAAAACTACTATTCAGGAATGGATTTCTTGCATAAATAAGCCCAAACATAGAGTGTGTTACTGTAGGTTCTACGTGTGCATTTTAGCTGTATCTGTATAAACACGGATGAATCTACACAGAAAAAACACATTGGAGGGGAAGTCTGAGATCAATCTAATACACCACCTAATTTTAAAGTTAGGAAACCTACGAGGCTAACTGTCCATGCAGTGGCTTAACGATTCATCTGTTGTACTTGCTGCCTTTAGGCAGCCAGTAGGCAACACCAGGAAAGAGCTTTCTCCCCATAATTCTCCCTTTGACTTTTCACTCCTTGAAGAATTTGAGACGCCTCATTTGGACCCCACTCCCACTCCTAGGCCCCAGCTTTTCTTCTAGCCCTACTCTCCCCGCTTGAGTATTACTCATCTTTGCAACTCCGGAGCCAAGCAAAAGAAATGTTTCCTGAATAAATAAATTTTTGGTAGCCTATCTAATAACATCAAAAACTGTATGTGAAAGTGTAACAATTCTACTTCTATGAAGTTAGCTTAAGGAAATAAAGATGTACAGAAAGAAATAACCTCAGGAATCTTATTAATTTTAATAGCAAACAAATACTAACTAAATAGCCAACAATAGAAGACTGGTTAAATAAATGATCTTTTAGCCATACTTGGGAACAGTAAGTAATATTAATTTTATTGTATAAATTGAATGATAGAAAAAGGTCTAGAAGGTGGTTTTGATATTTATCTCTGTATGGAGACATCAAAGTTGATTTTTGAATTCCTGCCTTTTGCAGTCTGTATCTTACACATTTTTCTAACAAGGCACAAATACTGTTTCTGCAGCAAGAAAGAATGATGCCATGTAAAAATAGATTATGTATACAGGATAGTGTGTAGAAAGAAGTTTACATGGCAGGCCTGTACTGCTCGCCTTGGAAAGTCCTGCTTGCAAGGTTGGCCCTTGGCTGGCACCTGGGAACATGGATTTCAGGAGAGTTCCCACCATTCCCTAACTGGTAAGAGTGTCTCACTGTGTGGAAACTGTCTGCACAAACACTGTAGTTTATATTGAACACCTGCTTCCCTTCCGGGAGTCTGAAATCTCAGTATATGTGTGAGAGAGGGTACCTACTGTCAAAACCCTGGCCTTTGAGTCACTAATGAGTCTCCCTGGTAGACGACATCACACATGGTGTCACAATTTGTGCTGGAGGAAGAAGTGTGTTCTTTGATTCCTGGGAGAAGACTTTTGGAAGCTTGCCGCAGGCATCTCTTCCTTTTGCCAATCTTGCTTTGCTTCCATCACTATAATGACCTTAGCTGTAAGTCTGACTCTATGCTGAGTCCCTACGTCCTCATCCAACCTGGGCATGGTCTTGGGAAACCCCGACAGATAGTACCTCAGTTATTTTTAAAGACGTGAAATATAAAACCTGAAAAATCTTGGGCAACAGTTTAGTGTCATTGCCAATTCTCTCTGATAACTTACATATTTTAAAGAAACAGCCTACCAGCTAACCTTTAAATATTCAGAAATGCAGAGTATTTTAAAAGAGTCACTTACAGCGGGATGAAAAACATTGATGGCTTGAACGGACGCCTTCCCTTTTTGCTTATATCCGAACACCAAGTCAATCCACTGACAGATGTTCTGGGACACGTGCTCAGACTCTAGAGCCTGTCGATGGATGAGGATAAAAAGACGAGGGTCGTTCCGGGCCCAAGGCGGGAGGTTGACGTGATTAACCCGTTCACCGTTCTGCCGCACACCGAAATCAAAGCCTGGGAAAGAAGACTCATGTTAATGCATATCCCCCCTAAAGCATGCTTCATCTGGCCCACTGAGCAGGTCTTCAGAGGTCACAGAAATAGCGACTGTATGCTATGACCAGGAAAAGGGGCAGCAAAGAAGACAGCGACACCATTGCTCATCCACTTATTTAGCCAGTCACAGAGCCGCATGGATCAATGCTATTGCAAGTAACTTTGAGATCTTCCAACTTTATCCTGTTACCGCTTTATAACATACTGAAGAAAAAGCAGAAAATCATTGTCTGCTGATTCTAATATTCCATTAATCAAATCTTCAAATGCAGTAAGTGCTTAAATATCTATCTATTCAACTGCCAACTTGGTTAAAATCAAACTAAGTCTTTGTATAAGCATTTCTGAATTAGTGGTGTCAACACAATAAATTCAGGATTATTTCTACTTAGTAAATATCAGCATTTTGGGGTTAAAAAACTCAACTCATACAAAACATCCACATGCATAGAATGAATGTCTTAGTCTGTGAACTTTATGGAAAGTCTACAGGTCTGCTCTGATGTAATTCCTTCTAAGCATCCTGCGAATAACAAAATTACCTCAGCACACTGAGTAAGGGGGTTCTTCTGTGACATAACAGAGCTGTTACCTAATTGTCTCATCAGTCTGCTGGTGTAAACAAAAACCTCAGAAGTCATCATTTAAAAAAATTGTCCTAAAAGAAATGTTACCTTTGAATAGAAACAGTTTTTTGTGCTATTTTTTATGGGCTGAAAATCTGAATGCCACAACAGAATACAAATGAAAAGGGACCTCTTAAAAGCTGATTAAGTTCCTGTAAAATTAAGTTGCTGTCTGCCTACTTCTTGATCTTGTGAGAACAGGTAGAAGGATTGTCACTAATTTTGGAAGCATTCTGAAATAATGTAGGGGAGGGGCTGTTTGCCCCACAGTCATCTTGCAGTCAGAGCCGGGGTGATTTAGGATGCACTGGTTGAGCTAGACACTCTTCACCCGGAGCAGATGAGTGGACGCACAATGAGAGGCCTATAGGAATGCAGGTAGGAGTGATACGATGCACATTAGAGCAGATGATATTTTCCAAAAATGGCTGTAACAACACTTGCTGTCTTGCATGCTTCTCCAGCATCTTGCTACTTTCCCATCAAGCGGAAAATTCTATGATCCTTCCTTCTGACCATGGGCAGGCACTGTCACTGCCTCCTAAACAGAATGCAGTGGAAGTGACACAGTGTGGGCTCCAGGGCGAGGATGGACAAGGTAACGCAGCTTCTGCTCATCTCTCTTGGGACACTAGCCTTTGGGACCTGAGCTGCCAAGTAGGACATCCGAGGCCACCATGCTGGGGAAGCCTACACTATTCCTTGTGGAGAGACCACTGGAAAAGCACTGACACTAAGAGAAGAGAGATGCCCGCCAGCTGCTGTTTCCCAGGCTAGTCCAGCTCTAGCCAATCTCTCACTGCGTGAGAGAGCCTGGGCCAAACCAGAAAACCCACCTGCCGGAGCTTTCCCGAGTTTCTGAGCTGCAAAGACTGTGACAGATAACAAATGTAGTATTGTTGTTCTGAGCCAATAAGTGTTGGGGCTATTTGTTATACAGCCATAGAAACTGGAACTTACATATCAGAAAAGATGGGCAGAGAAAACAAGCAGTACATTTAAGTAGAAGCCCTAATCTGAAAGCCACTCAGGATCCCAAAATGCAGGTGCTGCTTTTACCGAGGCATTTCTCACGTGGGCAACACCAGGGAACACGCCCCAGGGAATCAGAGGTTGGATTTATTATATTAACCATTCTTCAAACAACTCCAGACAGGCCAGTTGGTACAGAATGAAATTCTACAGTAATTTCCCCAATATTAACTTCTCTGAAGATATAATTCTCAATTTCATATATTCCTAGAGGTCAAAGAAAAATATGAAATTGAGTAACGTAGGAAAACAACCCAACAATACCACTTAAAGGGTTAACTGATCACTAGGGTGGACCATGACTCTTGGTCACCGCAACACGGAAAATTTGATTTTATTGTCTAGTATCCCTTTTCGTTATTAGATATTTCTGGTTAGAGTATTTTATTTCTAACTCGGGTATTCTTCATTAAATCATTGGGATTTTAGTGAATTTACATTGTGCTTTCAATAAATTCATGACTCTCACTTTTTAAAAAAAGTGAGCATATTTATAACCTTGTAATCAGGAAAAAAATAAAGCAACTTCTGTAACAAAATAAAAATGCAGGTTTATAAATACTTTTAATAGTTAAAGTTATAGTTTTCCAAATTATTTGGTCCTATAAAATACTTAAAATCCTCAAGCTCACTTGGAAATAAAATTATATACTTAATAAATCAAGGTATTTCTCTTCCTTACAGACTCAAATTTTAGGACTTACAAAAGCTATTTTTATTTTTGAAAAATTAAAAAATAAGTACAAATCCTCAGAAATATAAATTAGAAATGATTTACTATTATACCTTCTCGATTAACTAAGAACTCTGGGAGATAGAAAAACTCCGGGATAAGTTCTTTCACGTCAGTCATGGATTCAAAAGATGAGAGACGCCAAGTTGTATTTGTAGAATGAAAAGTTCTGTCTGGAATGTCAAAACTTTGATCTGTAAAGAAATACAAATAATGCAATTAACACACCAAGACCTGATTCCATTTGAAGGCTGTCATAATTTATTTTTACTACTTCAAAGATTAAAATGATGTTCATTTTGTTTGTCCATAGTTTAAAAGAGGTTATTCATTTCTTCTTGGAAATAAATATTTCTGTACATAATTTAAGACCACATTATATTATTTTAAATCTGCACTGTTTTCATAATACATATAACTAGATGAATTTATATCATTTGTTTAATTTGATGATTGTCTACCCAAGTAGAATGAAAGTTCCATGAAAGCAGGGACCTGGGGTAGTACCTACACAGCTTAGGTACTCAATGATGGTTTATTTATTGAATAAATGAGTAAAAAGGAAGTCAAATTAGAATTCAAGTTGGTATAACAGTTTTTTCCCTATCAGGAAGCAAAATTATTCCTTCACCTCTCATTGTTAAGGTGACTTTTTTCTTCTTTCTTTTTCTTTGGAGGGGGGCATTGATTTTAGATGTTCTAACTCTAAGCGAAAGAATTAAATATAATTTCCTATGAATGAAAATGAAACTAAGCATAATCACTCCTTTGCTAGGTTTTTCTGGTGTAGACTATTAATAATCAAGAATTGAGTTTTGACCTGTCTCTTTTCTGTCAACAGCTATCAGAGTTTCTAGCCATGTGGGGGGCCTAGAACATGAAACGCGACCTGAAAGCCAGCCCTGGAAATGCCTCTGAACTTGCTGAAATTTGAACATGTCTTTTCATTTGGGAACTGTCACAGACTTAATCTCAGCATCAAGTAAGGCACAATTTTTAAAAGATGTGCTATTTTTTTCCCCCAAGCTTGAGCTGCTAGCTGCTCTACTGAGCAACATTTTCTATTACTTCTATAACTTTCTCATCTAGTCTGTCGAGTCAGTTAGCACTGGCTGGCCACAGAATAAAATCTGGGAAGAAATGAGGTTTATAAATATTTCCTTTTGCTCAGAAAGTAGGGACGGTCACTTAAATAATATTTACTAACTCACTCAGGAACAAGAGTTATCAACCTACGTGGATTCCAGAATAACTAAAGGCAAGTGTGTAAGGCTATGATGGAGTCACAGGATCTGGCCTGGAGCCTGCAGAGCTGTGGGACAAGACAGGCACACTGAGGGCTCTGTTCAGATCTTCAAACTCTCTATAGTTTCTTAATTAAAAAAAAAGAAAACCACAGATCCCTATAATCTAGAACATGCATGTACTAAACTACTGGCTCATAACCAGTGGCAATTTGGTCCCCCAGGGGACATTTGGCAATGTCTGGAGACATTTTTGGTTGTTAAAACTTGGGGGGTGGCATCTTGGGTGGGGGCCAGGGAGGCTGCTAAACTTCCTACAGTGCACAGGACAGCCCCACAACAAAGAATTATGTCGATCAAATGCCTACAGTGCCAAGGGAGAAACTTCTGGGCTAAACCAGAAGTCTAGAAATAAAATCAAAACCCAACATAAATCATTTTAAACCAATCAAATGAAACTGTATAGGGATTAAGGTACTCCCTGTTCTTTAAAAAAATCATTCCTAAATACACAATGAAGAAAACTTAGCATAATATCAACATGTACAAAAATAATTCAGAAAGATTTGTTGATTGGGGGTTTCATATTACATTAAAAGAAATGGAGGGCAGTAACCGTTCTGTTATACATCGCAGTGGTCCCAGACCACATCTGAAACATTCTTTCACTCTGACTGACACTTTTTCATAAGGACATTCATAAATCAGAACATGTCCAAAAAGATGATCAGAATGACAGGTTTGGAAAGCAGAGCCAACAAGGTGGCTTAGACAATGGTTTTGAAGATCCCTTCCTAAGTATAGAACTGTCCAGTTTCTTTTTGGCAGCCCTGGCAGCAGCTGTGGTAAGACCTTGCATTCAGGAGGCTCTCAACCTAATGTCAGATTAACTAAGGATAATTAGTCTGGGGACAAACAACATTGAGAGGGAGGAAGGGGTGAGGGTAATAATCTTCAAATATTTGAACAGCTGTCATTTGCTTTGGAACATTTGCTTTGTGTACTTATAGAGGAACAAATATAAGAAAGCCCCTTTCATAGACTTCAGAGAGCGAGGACAAAATTCATTCCTCCAAGAGGGTACATGTGAGTAAAATGTCTAAAGAAGTTCAAGGGCTGAGGAAATGAACGGACAATGATTCCACAAAGGACTGTGGGTGCCACAAGGAACAACTACAGAGCTAGGACCACACTTCTTATTAGAAACCAGTAGGTGAGTGTGTCCCTGATTGCACACAGATCGGTAAATTCACCTTTACCAAATCAATTTCAGGCCTGAAGGCTGCCGCTTAAAACACCGAGGTCGAGGATTATTAACTAGAAAGTTACTATGGTGAGGGTGGCAGTGCAATGCTCCTCGTGTTTATTTAGGAGGCATTTATAATAAATTACAAGAACATATTCCCCTGTAGGGTCCAAAGGTAACACATGTGACTGGAATAATTACAAGGTTGAACATCTTTAAAAGTGAATTGCATACACGCTTAAAGGGTAAAAAAAGTAAATTTTATGGTATGTGAATTACATCTTAATTTCCATAAAACAAATTGCATTTTTATAAACTTAGACCTGTTTAATTTAAAGCTAAAATTTGAGACATTAGCACGATGATTTGGCTTACTGCAGGGTTTTTGAAGAGAATACGGTCGAAGGAATAAACAGAATTCTTTTTCTTGTGGTTTGATTAGTGTCAAGACGTTCCCAGGAAGTCAGCCAGGTTTTCTTTTCTGAGGACCAATATGGCTTCTCAGGGAGTTATAAAACAACCCTTACCTTGATAGGCTAAAAACATCTTCGTGAAGGGTGGCATCCTGACCAGGAAGTGGAGCACGGTGCCGCTGTTGGAGTAGTGGGAGCCGTAGTGGTAGGGCTGCACGGGGGGCAAGGGGTCGTCCTCCCTCGCTCCCTTGCGGTACTCCTCCTCCAGGTACTGAAGGAAACGGGATGACAGAATGCATGATGGCGAGCTCCAAGCAAAGGGAAGCTGGAAACGCCACCCTCGTCTTCTTTTCCATCCTCGCTACCACCTGTGACACCATTCGCCATGGCTGCCCTCCCCTCGTGTTCGGACCTCAGCCACCTTGAGTATCCAGGGAGGGGTCTCCTCCTTGGTGCCCTGCTGAGGCCATCGCCCAGCCTGCACCTCTACCTGCTCTGCACCCTCCTCCCAGCTCCGCCCCGGCAAAGGGTTCCTCATGTCTGAGCTGATCAAGCACCCAGTAAAGGAGAGCTGCTCCCATCAGTAGTCTGTGTCATAATGGATGGGTTCAGGATGTAATGCTGTGTTCTTTACAGCAGTGCTGCTCTAACAGGGGAAACGCAACACAAGTGTAATAGCTGTATGAACTTATTGGAATTCTAGGTACAACATTTTATAGCTGTTTTGCAGGGTAGTTACACAGAGATGACAAAAAACAAAAAAAGAAAGGTGATTTTTCACTACTCCTATCTTCCCGTCATAAGTAGGAGGCCCAACCACATATTTATCTGTCACTATTTTCGTCTCCCGCTTCTGCCTGGCTCTGAAAACAAGATCAGGTGACAGTGCATTTCTGGAGTCACTTCTTGATCTCCACAGCACTGCCCCATTTTCAACTATGGAGAATCAAGCAGTGACAGTATAATATGCTTGGAGGGAACTTCCTGGACTCGGCCATGAAATGATGTGCTGAATGTGAGAAAACTGCTCCAGCTGCTCCTATCTTGATACTGTTGTGAAGAATGCAACATGTGACTAATGAATTTACTTGCATTTCAAACAGAATTTTATTAATTTCACAGATAGGTAATTCATTTCTATTTTTAAACTTTAAAATCTGGTAAATTTCTGTTAATAAAGCAATGCATAATTAGCTGACTATGAATAATAAGGGGTTACAGTGTATTATAAATATAGTGTTATCGTTACAGAAATAACACTAGGGGATACGAATAGCATGTCCCTGAAAATCTTTGTGATTTTATAAGGAATATAGTTATTTATATATTTCAATATGACAATGGATATTAACTTCCAATTTATGCCCCAAGAAGTGTACTTCTTTTCTGGGAAAAGTGTTTCCAGAGAATTGAGACAAAGAATAATATCCAAAATCATATGATTTCTAGTTATTTGTCAAAGTACAAGGAAGTGAAAAATATAAATCAAAGCTATAAATTTAAAATTTATAAACATAAGTAAAACACAAGTCTATAAAACAAAACTCCAGTTTTCATTTACCAAAATATAAGGAAAAATTAAACCTACCTTGTATGTATCTACATAACGGTCTTCTTTTTCTTTATACTGCACAGCTATAGGCTTGGAGAGATTTCTACAAAGGAAGAAATAATGGAGAAAATAGAAGTATTTTGATGCTGTCAGGGTTAAGCTGCCTAGAGGTTTGCATCCTGTAAAACAAGTGATCAACCAAACACTCGGCCCTTAGATTAGTGCTTACACGTGTTGCTTCTCAACTCACAGGCACCATTCAAAATTATGGTTTCATAAACTATTAGGGTAGAATTTTCTGAATAGATCCACACTGCTATTAGGAATTCCTGACTTATGAGTAACTTCTACAAGAAGAGCTGCTATCCCTCCTCTTCCTGCTTCGCCTACTTCCTCCAGAATCGTGACTGGTGTTGCCCATGGCATCTGAGTCTGACCAAGCCCTGGGAGCTCCTGTGCCCGTTTCCCAGTCAGGCAGTGAAGAGTGATGGGCAGTTTGGATAGGAAATATGATCGCGAGGAGATGTTATGCAATTATTAGGTTAGTTAGTGAAAACTGAAGAAACTATACAGGCTTAAAACGACCAAGCTGAGATCTGGAGCGGGAGCACTGAAATTAATACTTTGCGCAGACTGTGCGTGACACCCCGTGTACAGCATGGAGAACGTGAGCACGCACATGGATGTGTCTGTGCTGGGTTCTCACTGCGTCAGGGCGGCCACAGAACGGAATCAGGAGCCCTCACTTGCACAAGCTGCGGAAGAGCAAGAGAAGAACAGCCCTGAGGAGCAGGATGGGGCCACCTGTAGTTTCAACATCTGGCGAAACTAGATCAGCATCAAGATTTGCCCAAGTTTCAGTAAGTCAAACCAGGTCTGTTAGCCAGATGTTGATATATTTATATTTTTGGATAATTATTTCCTAGGGATATTGAAATTACTGATAGTAAACACACTAATTTTGTTTCTGAGACTTTTCTAATCCTAAAAACTTTGCTAAGAAGTAAAAACAGTTGTATAGAATAGCTATGAACTCACATCTCAAAAAAAGAGAAATCCTGTTTAAGATCCTGGCATGCAATTTTTTCTAAATAGCGAAAATAGGTGTGTTTTTTTTAATACAAGTAGTACTTGTTGTGGCTGAAAAATCAGAAATGACTGATGAGCAAATAGAATAAGCCAAAACTCAGCCACAGTACAACACTGCGTACTGTGGTATTATTACCCACAGGTACAACATTTTGGTATACACCTTCCCAGATGTTTTCCTGCTTATCTTTGTATATATATTCACTTTTTAAATAAAAAAAACGTCTTTGCCTGCCTATAGTGTACATTTCTACAATATAATTTTTAAAGGCTGCAACATATAACAATCTACTCAGACCTCGTGTTGGACATGTAGGTTGTTTCTAAATGTAGGTACTTTAGAAAAGGACATGAGGACTTTCCTTATGCCTAAGTCTCTGCTTGCAGTGCCAGCACCGTTATTGGCAATGAACCAGACAAACCAATTTCCTGCCTCATGAAACTTACTTCCAGTGGGAACCTTTCTGGTAGAGCACACATCCTTCACTGTAAGTATTTCCTAAGAAAAAGTCCTAGAAGTTAAGTTGCTAAAACAGAGCATGCACATTGAAGAGTTCTTTGGCTATGTATGAGCGTGTTATGAAATCGCCTTCCAGAAAGATTGCATCTATTTTTTATCAGTGGTGTATAAATTCAAATGTCCATCAGCAGTGTATAAATAATGTGCATTTGCTACTTTTTAATTGACCAATACATTAAACTGAATCTGATTCTTTGAAAACTGTCTGAATGAGGCCTACTTTTCAGCAATGATAATTAAAATACCCAAAAATATACCAAGTAGTAAATTTGCACTTATTTTTTTTTTAAATAAGAGAATATTTTTTAAAAATTGAGGTATAATTGACATACAACATTGTATTAGTTTTAGGTGTAAAACATAATAATCTGATATTTATATATATATTGTGAAATGATCACCACAATTTGTACAGTTAACATACATCACTATACATACTTACAGGATTTTTTTTTTTAATGATGAGAACTTTTTAAGATTTACTCTTTTAGCAACTTTCAAACATGCATTTCAATATTATTAACTATAGTTCCATGCTGTACATTACATTCCAGGACTTATTTATCTTATAACTGGAAGTTTGTACCTTTTGACCCCTTCACTCATTTCACCCACCCCACCCCCCATTCCCCACCTCTGGCAACCACCAATCCATTCTCTGTATCTATGAGCTAAGGTTTTTTTTTTAGATTCCACATGTAAGTGAGATCATATGATATTTGTCTTTGTCTGATTTATTTCACTTAGCATAATGCCTTCAAGGTCCATCCATGTTGTCGTAAATGGCAAGATTTCATTCTTTTCTATGGCTGAGTAATATTCCGTCACATATATGTATCACATGTTCTTTACCCATTTATCTCTCAATGGACACTTAGGTTGTTTCCATGTCTTGAAAACTGTCTGAACTAGGTCTAGATCATTATTGTAAATAATGCTGCAATGACCATAGGGGTGCATATATCTTTTCGAGTTAGTGTTTCCATTTTCTTTGGATAAACATGCAGAAGTGGAATTGGTAGATTATGTGGTAGTTCTATTTTTAATTTTTTGAGGAACCTCCATACTATTTTCCATACTGACTGCACCAATTTACATTTGCACCAATGGTTCCCTTTCCTCCACTTCCTCGCCAACATTTGTTATTTCTTGTGTCTTTTTGCTAACAGCCAGAAGATTTTTTTTTTTGCTAAGTAAACAGAATATTCCCTCATCAACTAGGGCTATTTGGTTACTCTAAAATGAAATTCATTCAGGAAAGGAAGGATAAAAGCTTGATTCTTTTCCTTTAATTGACAAATTTCAAAAGTAACGAATTGGTGCCCATTTACATCCAATGATGACCAGTATGTTTAGTTTTGCTTTGATTTTTGGGACCTTTAAAAAAAGTACTATGATTAACTTAAGTTTTTTTTTTTAATTTAAATGTGTTTCAGTCAGTTGTAGTCATTATTCTTTTTGATGCTCAGATTGTCCTATCTTTGGCAGTGAGAGCCACTTTAAGCTGGTTCCTGAATCCTTTTTTTTTTTTTTAATCATGGTAAAAAACACACAACACAAAATTCACCATCATAACCAACCTCAAGTATACAGTTGAGTTGTGGTTAACTATATTCATTGTTGTACAGCAGATCTCTAGAACTTTTTCATCTTGCAAAACTAAAACTCTACACCTACTGAACTACAACTTCCTACCTCCCTTTTCCCCTCCCTCCCCATCTCCCAGCATCCACCACTCCACTCTCTGCCTCTAATAGTTTGACTACCCTGGACAACTCATGTAAGTGAATCACACAGTATTTGTCTCTTTGTGGCTGGCTTATTCCACTTAGCACAATGTCCCCAAGGTTCATCCATGTTGTAGCATGTGACAGGACTTCCCTCCTTTTTAAGGCGAATAATATTCCACTGTATGTATGTACCACATTTCCCCCATCCATTCACCTGTAGAGAGACACCTAGGGTACCTCCACCTCTTGGCTACTGTGAATAATGCTGCAATGAACATGGGTGTGCCAAGTATGGCTTTTTGATAAGGCTATATTAGTTTCCTTGCTCTCTGACACAACAAAATATCCCACCCAGGCTTATCCTGTATGTTTTCCTCTAGTAAATGTAGAAGAAATGAGAGAATAGGAAATCATCATGTTATAACCCCTAGTGAAATAATTGACTCAAGCAATAATCATCCACGAAAGAAACAAGTTCAATGGGAGCCCGAACCCACACATCAAACTGAGCATCACCAGCATGGGATGTCCTGTGCCTTCTGACATGGGCCATACGAAGTTCACACCATCACCTACACTAAAGAGTAGCTGCACATGAACCTAAGCAAGTATTTATTAATAGAACTAATTTCCAATCTCTAGGAAATACAGAGGCTAGAAGAAAAAGCTAAATACTAACACGGAATGAGGGACATCCTATCAGATAAACGTCCTATTTTTTTCAACAACTCAAGGTTAGGAAGAAAGAGGAAACTATAATCACAAAGATGAAGGCTGTTCCAGATATATGTTTTTAGAGAGAAGTGACCAAAGGTGACAATGGGCCTGATTCAAGCATACAACCATAAAAAACACCTTTGCTATCATCAGGGCACGTTTCAAAATGTCCTGGGTATTGGATTATACCATGACATTATTGTTAATTTTCTTAGATATGATAATGGCACTATGGTCATGTAAGAAACTATCCTATTTTTTCCTGAGAGATGTGTATTGAAGACCATAGTAGTAACATAACAAGATGCCTGTCATTCATCTTAAATAACAAGGAAAAAAGACAATGCAAGTTTGGCAAACATCTTCATCATTGTTGGGTTGGGGTCATGGACATATGGGGGTTCATCATATATTCATTCTATTTTGTGCATGTTTGAAAATTCTCACGGTAAAAACTTTAATGAAATAAACAGCATATCGTCGAAGCTGAAAGGTGATGATGTTTTTGTTACCTGTAGACGGACGGATCGCCGAGGTCGAGGGTTTCACTGACATAGTCAGACAGGACGAACGGGAACACGGGGTACTGCATGAGGTCATTGAAGGATCGGCCGGCATGTTTGTTTAAGTGAGTCAAATATTCAAAGTTAGTAATTTGCCCAGTATACCATAAATTTGTCAGAGCAGTGATGTTGCCATATTCCAGAAGGTTGGGGAGGTTATTTGTTAGTATACTGTGGTACACATCATCACGAACCTACAAGGGCGGGAGAAAGGAAACAATCAGGTTTCATTTTTAGGCGGACGTCACTTCCTTCCAAAGAACCCATGATAGTACAGGCATGTTACTAATCTCAAGTCCTCCAAGAAAATACTTTCTGCCCAATGACATGGCCAGGCAGAGAACTGAGACTCAAATGCGGGTCTTGCTCCAAAGATTGGCCTCTTAGCCACTGTCTTGTGCTGCTGGAGAATCTGTTAATAAGAAACTGAAAAAAGTTTGTATAGAAAAGTCATGTATAAACAGATCCTAAAAAAAAATTGTTTTTGACAAAGGAAAAAGAAGAATCTTCATCTAAATAAATGCAACATGATGTAGAAAAAAAGCACATGGTGTTCTGAATTAGATAGACCTGGTCTGTTTTCCTGCTTAAACCCTTTGTGCTGCAGTTACAACATCTGTAATATGGGGGTAATAATATTTATTTCATGAGGATGAAATAAAATATCCTGAATGTAAAAGAAGGTATTTGATTTTCACTACTGATTGAAAACTAATACATAAACTCTTTTTTAGAGATTCACAAATGTACTGTCACAGAAAAAGGGTATTCTGACTTCTTCTAAAGCAATTCAATGATGATTGGTAATAAATGGAAAACTTAACACTAAGCTGTATGCTTAAAAAATGGTTACTACTGTAAAGCTTAGGTTCGGTATTTTTTACCCCAATAAAAAAAGAATAGGTTCAAAGCAACACCCCCCCCAACCCCACCCCAAACAAAAACAAAACTGAAACCTAAACCTATAGTCTAAATCTGCAGGTTGCCAATGGCTGAAGCTAAGGGAATTTATGATGGTCTGCATACCAAACCCTGCAAGAAAAAGGAAGCAATCATTTGTTCAACAAATATTTACTGAGCACCTACATGCCGGTGTGTTCACGGTGCTGAAGCTTCAGCACTAAACAAAAGAAAGTCCTTATTTCTAGTGGCGAGACCACGTTGGACCTATTAAGTCCTATAGAGAGAAACAGAGCCAAGTAAAGGAGCTAAGGGAGGCTTGCGGCAGGAGTGAGAGAGGGGTTCCTATTTTATTTAGAGTAGTCAGGGAAGGTCTCTCTGAGAAGACGGCATTTGATCAGGGAATGTGAAAGAAGTAAGGGAACGAGTCCTGTGGATTTCTAAGAGGAGAAGCAGTCCAGGCAGCACCCGGGGGAGCAGTAAGTGCAAAGGCCCCGAGGTGTCACTGTGCCTGCTGTGCTCAAGGAAAAGAAGTCCCCATGGATGGAGCAGAGAGAGAGAGGGACAGAATGGCAGAAGGAAGAGCAGAGATGTAACGAGGTGCCAGATCCTTCAACACTTTGTTAGGCTATAAAAGGTCTCTGGCTTTCACCAAGTGACCCGGGAAGTGACGGGCAGGCTTTGAGTAGAGGAATGGCATGATCCGACCAACAGCAGCTGCTGTGTTGAGAACTGTCTGAAGAAGAGGGAGTGTGGAAACACGGAGACCAGTCAGGTAGTGTAAAGGTTTAGGCAAGAGATGACGGGTGGCCAGATGGCTCAGCTGGTTAGAGCGTGAGTTCTTAACAACAAGGTGGCCGGTTCAATTCCCGCATGGGATGGGTGGCTGTGCCCCCTGCAACTAAAGATTGAAAACGGCGACTGGATTGGAGCTGAGCTGTGCCCTCCACAGCTAGGTGGAAGGACAACGACTTGACTTGGAGCTGATGGGCCCTAGAGAAACACACTGTTCCCCAACATTCCCCAATAAAAAAAAGAGATGATGGGGGCTCAGACCAGGGTGGTTCAGCGGAAGCGGTTGGATTCTGGACGTATTTTGATGGGAGAGCCAGCGGGACTTACTGATAGAGTAGGTGTGTAGGGGATGAGGACCAGGAAGAATCTGGAATATTCCCAAGGTATTTGGCAATCAGAAAGATTGGAGTTGCCATTTACTGAGATGAAGAACACTGCAAAGAGGTTTGGGGGAAGATTAGAAGTTCAGTTTTGTACATGTTACACCTGAGACGCCAATTAGACTTCCAAGTGGAGATGCCAGCTAAGCAGGGAGTTAACTGAGTGTTCAGGGCAGAGGTTTGGGTACAGGTATAAAGCTGTAAGTTGTTAGAATACAGCTAGTGTTCAAAGGCAAAAGACTGGATGAGAAGAGAAGAGGTCTGAAGAATGACCTGAGACACCGGAAGGAAGCATCTGCCAGCAAGACTGGGATGGAGTGGCTAGTGAGGTACAAGGAGAAATCGGAGAGTAATAACCCAGAAGCCACTGAGGAAGGTTTCTTTATTTTCTTTAAGAAAGAGAACTGTGCCAAATGCTGCTGAGAGGTCCAGTAAGAGGACTAGGAAATGGGACCATAGGGTTCAGCAACACGGACGTCACTGGTGACCCTGACCAGAGAAGTTCTAGGTGGAGTAGTGAGAAGATCTGCCTGAGCGTTTCCATAGAGAACCGCAGGAGGAACTGGAGACAGCAGGCGTACACAGCTTTTCTCAAGAGGTTTTCTATAAAGGAAGGAGACAAATAGGAGCTGAAGGAATTGGGCGTGGGGCGGTCAAGAGAGGATATGTCAAAAGTGGAATCTACGAAAAGTTTAAACTACTCCTTTCAGGTAGGTTCTGCATTCATTCATTTACTTTTCACAGATACAGTCACTTTGGGGAATCATAATTTAATGCAGTTTTGGAGGACAGAAATAATCTAATATAACCCAGGGTTTTCTTTAATTAGGACTTAGAAATAAGACAATTTTTGATTTCAGAACCTTTCAGTGAATGAGTTTAAATAAGTTAAACCTTCATTTAAGTAGTATGACTAGAGTTACACTGGTGCCATGATGACTTCAAGAAATGTATCTATTAATAAAGCCAAATTTACCTTGGTGTTATCAAATGCTAAGAGGAGTGTTCTGCCATTTGTTAAAAAGATTTCCACGGCGTTATCTCTCAACTGCCACCAGCGCTTGTGAACTTCTTTGATTTCTTCATATGTCCAGGAAAAGGATGCTGGTTCCAACTCTCCCTGAAGGCTCTAGCACAAAGGAAACGGCTGAAAGCATTTGCCTTACATGAAGTATAAATAATCGTTGTCGTTTTAAGATTTAAAAAAAAATATCAAATGCTATAGAAAGTCTACCTTTTGTTCCAAAATGGCAGGTCAAATTCCTCCAAAATCCTCCTTGTACTAAACACTTCAAAATGCTGAATAATACTTAAGGAATTTTTTAAAATAAATACTTTATTTTTATTTTTTAATGGACTTTACTTTTCAGATCTGTTTTAGGTTTAAGAAAATTAAGCAGATAGCACAGAGTTCCCATTTTTCCCCCTTTGCCCTCAGTTTCCCTGTTGTTAGCATTTTGCATTAGTGTTGTGCATTTGTTATAATTGATGAGCCAATATTGATACATTGCTGCTAACTAAAGTCCATAGTCTACATTAGGGTTCAGTCTTGGTGTTGTATAGTTCTACGGGGTTTTGACAAATGTTTAATGAAATCTACCATTACAGTTCACACACAATACTTCCACCGCCCTAAAATTCCCGTGCTCCCCCTATTCTCCCTCCACCCCCCTTAACCCCTGGCAACCTCATCTTTTTACTGTCTCCATAGGTTTCCCTTTTCCAGAACGCTATATAATTGGAATCATACAGTATGCAGCTTCTTCAGACTGATTTCTTCTACTAGGCAAATATTCTTATAAATGTATAGCTGACCTTACAAGAAAGCTAGGGAAATTAAATATCCAGGAGTCAAAAGAGAAAAGAGAAATTTGAAGACCAGCAGCGAGGAGGCAGTGACACTCTGGCCTGCTCTATGTATGTTTGACGATTGTTGTGGGTCCTGGTTACTAATTTTTAAAAGTAGCGCCAGGAAATACATTACAAATAAAATAACATGTTTTAATGAAAATGTCATACTCGTATTCTCATCCTTAAAACCAAATCCTTCTTGTTTAAGCTTCAAGATTCAACATACATTCAAGTTCACAGACATTCATTTAGCACCTACAGGCAAGGTGCTCTGCCTGAAAGAAATCAGATAAAAAGAGGGCGCAGATATTTGTACACACATCTAAAACGCAAGACAGCAAATGTCACATAAGAAGAACAAGTGCTACTAAAGTACAGAGGAAGGAAGGATCCTTTAATCTATTAAAAAGCAAGGGTATTTTTAGGAGAGTTTTAAAGGAGGAAAATGTCATCTTTGGACCCAGAAAAATGTTGGCTCATATATCAACTATTAAATTCCCTGACTACTAAAAAGATACATCTTGAAAAAATAACATAACTGTACTTTTACTGACTGCTATAAATGCTGATGTAATTGGTATTAAATCATGAAAGAGTGCCAACTTAATTTTGGAAGCTATATTATTTTTATGAATTTTTTACATTATTTGTTTTACAACTAAATTTTATATTTTCATTCAGTCTCTTTGAATCAAATATGTATTCACCATTAAACCATACCTGATCTTATTAAGTATAACCTTAGGAATTTCTGGCTTTAGAACTTTTCAGAAACAAAAAGCTTTATTTCTCCTATTACAAGGATTTTAATACAATATTTTAATAGCATACAGATGAATCCAAATGGATAAAAAGCTTTACTACACACACACAAAAATGTGACATAAGAGACTTTTTGTTATTTCCTGATTAATATCAGTATTTCCAGAAAAATAAAAATGATGATTACTAAGCTATGTGAGTATCAGGATAACTTAAGTTATTCAATTATGTAATATTTTCCTTTCTTTTTGAAGGCTTGATAGTAAACTGGGAGTGGCATGGAGCAATTACTGGTTGCTACTTGCTACAGAGGACAGTGATGAGAAAGAAAGGCCAAAATTGAAATAACAGGAGCACCTGAGAATTTGACTCATGGGCTGACTGCCGTGAGCCAGCAGAGGGTCTTCTTTTCAAAACTGTATTTCAAAAAACGTTCAGACAAAGCTACACAAAAAGACAATAAATGAGCTCTAATAGTTCTACCTGCTCTGTGGTGAGATACCAAATTTATACATTTGAGGAATCTGTGTGGATTTAATTAGTGCAAACTTAAGCTTCTACTTACCGAACTTTCAACTGCATCAGAAGCATTATCTTCCACAAAATACATTCCACATTTACCTGCAGAATATAACCATAAATGAGTTTAAAATGTATGGACACTATTACCTTACACAGTTAAAAGCATGCCCTTTGGAGCCAGTGGCCTGCCTTGAATCCCAGCACCGGAAACAGTTCTGACAGTACCTACTTTTGAACAGCATCCATGAGGTCTCAGGCAAGGTGCTCAAGCTCTTTGTGTCTTAGCTTCCTCATAAAAAGAAGGGGGTAGGGAGAAGACTCTATTTCACAAGGTTACTGTGGGAATTAATTTAGAATATATGTAAAATGCTCATTAATAGTGCCTGGCACTCAGTGCAAACAAATATTGGCTATTTATTATTACTAGTATATTCTTATATTATCTTCTTATACACTAGTATAGTACCTCACTTGATTTTGTCACATATTAACTGAAGTCAAGCTGTAAACCAAATTTTCTAGCAATAGAAGAATCTTTAATGATTTCGCTAACTTAAACACTCAACAGGGCGGAAAGTCTTTAAAAAATCGTCCCCCAGTTTTTCCTGCTTCACAAACTGTCATTAACACATGTTGTGATGTCATCGTCATGTATCCAGATGCTAAGAACTGCCCGGGGCTCTGTACCGCGTGCTGGTCACCCCTGAGCTCTGGCATAGCAGCTCAGAGATGGGTGCTGTCTCCAACCTGTGGTCATGGGGCTCAGTCCTGGCAGGCTCGGAGATCAGCACGTCGGCCCTGTTAGCCTACAGCGGTGACGCTCAAATCTGAAGGCTCGCCAAAATGCAGATTGCTGGGCCCCACCCCAGAGGTTCAGATTCATTTCCTCTGGACTGGGGCCGAGAATGTGCATTTCTCAGAAATCCCATATGAAAACAATTCTCACCAAATGTAGCTATACAGGTATCCAGAGATCGACAATTTTGCCTTTCTCTGAGAAGTACAACAGGAATATAAATTATGAATCTCAAGGTGGAGATATTTCTTATGCATAGGTGTATCTGTTAAAATAGTAGGCATATAAATATACAGTAATTCTTCACTTTAAAAATCAAAACTGCTGCATAATAAAAGGAATGATTAAATATAAAAATGCACACTCATGAAGAAAGTCAACTTTATAAAAATAAAAAGGCAATTCATGTGCTTTTCAGAAAATAAAACTGTCATTTCTTCACATGAGTCATATGCATTATATATAATGTTAAGGCAAAACAACCTATTTTAGGGAAAGTTTATTTCTCTAAAATAAACTTTATTAAGTTTATTAACTAAAGTTTATTTCTCAACTTATTTTAGAGAAAGTGATTTTAGAGAAAGTTTATCTCATTTAATGGCAATGCGTCAAAACAGTGCTTCAAACTAAGAATAAAATAAGGCATGGTGGATATGTGTAAAACTCTTCCAAATGTGACTTACCTAATAACAATTCACCAGCTGTCTCTCTAGATGGTGCAACACTGATACATCTTCGATTCACTCTGTCAAAACATATTTAAAATTACTATGGTTAAATGTTTTGACCAATTTTAGAAAGTATAAGCTTTATCTTATCTAGTAAAAGATTTCAGCAAAGCAGACTGGAGTTTCAAGCACAAGATGTCAAAACCCACATGAAAATATGATCTCATTTTTTAACATTCTAGAAAAGGAGAAAAATGACTGAAACTTTTAGAAAAGGCTAATAATACCTATGCCCCAAATACAGAATACAGAGATTCAGTTGTTTAAAAGGGACTTCAATATTTTATATTTTCCAATAAATAAGCAAACCTTGGTTCAAACACATAAAAGAAACCTAGTATTCTAGGAAAAACAGGAGATTTAGTCAGAAATGTGCCTCTATTCTTTAGTCAAATCACTTACATTCTGTGAGTCTCAGTTTTTCATGTGTAAAATGAGCATGGTAATAAGTGACCCATTTGCTACGCGACAATGTTATGTGATACCTTGGGTGTTACTGTAGTTTTCGTGTAACAGATAAGGAAGCTGACAGGAAGGGTAAGTAACTTGCCCAAGAACAGACAGCTTAGTACTAGGAGGCCCAGAATCTGACCCTTTCATCACTACACTGGACTGCATCTTGACGCCACCAGAGCGCTATCTACTTCAGAGCTGTTAGAACGTCAACTACGGAAACATGGATGCCAGCGAGGTCCAGAGCATGGTGCCTGAGGTCCAGTGAATTCTTCCTGTCAGAAATGCCTTTTCCTTTTGGATTTTGGCCATTTAACCTGTCCTCTCTGAACCATGTTTAGGACTTCTGCTAAAACCACAGCATTGTCTAAAATAACTACTACAAAAGCACTACAACAGACTACGAAAATCTGCTTCAACAGAAGAGAAAACGTCTTATGGATTCAGTTACCTTATAGACTCACTTGCAGCTTTGTCTTTTACAGTAGAAGAGAAAGAAGAATGAGTTTTGTCTTCAAAGAGATAAGAGAGTGGTGGTTTGACCAAGTCTGTTGAGGAAAAGAATACGTATTATCTTATCCAATGACCACAGTTGTCTGATCTATTTATATGTCGAGTCAAGAAACTGGCAGTACCTTCTGATTTCTGTCTATCCCTCAGGAGATACTTGTTTGGAATAGTTAAGTAACACCTCTGTAAACGCCTCCTCTCTCGATTTGGCCCTTCTGTTGGATCCAGCTGCCATGAAGTTGGATAGTAGATAGGGTCATTCCAGACTGCTCTGCAAGTCAAGAGAAAATATTTTTTGAGTGTCAGTTGGAAGTACGTGCAGCTTTAAAAAAAAAATCACTGTAGAAACTGAACAAATCAAAATTAATCTATTCAATTAAAAAAACCCAACTATTTATATAATGAGACTAGGGAATACACACATGTAGTACAAAAGAATAACATTAAAAAAAATAAGTCTCCCAGTTCCCTGCCTAGAGGAAAGCTCTGCTACCAGTTTCTTGTATCCATTAAAAAATTTAAAATATATAGATGACTATTATGAATGCATTAGCAATGCAGTGAGCTTAATGTAGTTAAAGAAAAAAATCGATTTTCCAAATTAATTTTTTACATTTCCCATTTTGCTTACTATCTAATTAACAAACAAAATTAGTTCATTTTTGTAGTATAAATCACATTTCTTAAAAGATTTCAAAAATTAATATTTTAAATGAAAGAAAATAGTAGAATCATATTAAATACATTTTTAGAAATAGATAAGAAAAAAATTACCCTTAATCCTCCCTTAAACATATCAAAATACTGGTAGTGGTGATTTTCTTTCATTTTTAAAAATTACAGTTATAATTATTATGTACACCCATTCCTATGTCCTATCTTCTTTCACCGAACATATTATATTCTTAATTATCATCATTTTAAGTGGCTGACTAATATTGCATTGATTGGATACATCATAATGTATTTAACTCTATTACTATTATTATAGTAATACATGTGTTTCCAATTCATTCTCTAGCATAAATAATGCAGAGATGAAAACCTTTATTGCCCTTCCATATTTTGAATATTTTCCTTAGGATAGAAACACTAAAATAGGATAACTGAAGCTCAAAATAAAATGTTTGTAGGATTCCTACAATACAATGCGAAAGTATAAAAATCACCAAACCTCTGACCAAGGACTAAGACACATTTCTTCCTGCTGTAGACATTAGCACCTAAAAATTATTTGTGTAACATAAAAGGTAAAATATGGTATCTAAAGGTTTTAAAAAAACAACTTAGCCTCTAGCAATACTGAGTAGTTTCCTATCTGTTTATTAAGTCTGTTTGTCTTATGTGAAGAGTGTATTCATGTCTTTTACTCATTCAAACTTTTGGGATGTTAATATTCTATTTCCAAATCTTTATGAATTTTTTAAATTATAAAAATATTAACTTTGATATATTTGCTGAAAATAAATTTTTATGTTTTGTTATGCTTGCTATAGTTGTTAAATACACTGGAAAAATTAAAGTTCAAATCCATTCATTTCTTTGCAGTTTCTTTTGTTGTGTTTGATCTTAGAAAGTTACCCATCCATCAATGAGATGATAAATACACTATTTTCTCCTACTTCATAAACTTTTTGGGTTTAATTCTTTCATTCACCTGAAATTTACTTTAGTGTATAATAATTAGGGTGTTTTAGCACCCCAAAAACATACTAATCACTTATCTTATGGCCAACAGACACATGAAGAATGCTCAACATCATTAATCAGCAGGGAAATGCAAATCAAAAGCACAGTGACATACTACCTCACACTGGTCAGAATGGCTAGTATCAGTAAGTCAACAAACAAGTGTTGGTTAGGATGTGGAGAAAAGGGAACCCTCATGCACTATTGGTAGGAATGCAAAGTGGTGCAGATACTATGGAAAACAGTATGGAGATTCCTCAAAAAATTAAAAATTTAACTACCGTAAGACCCAGCAATTCTATATCTGGGTATTTATCCAAAGATATAAAAAACACTAATGCGAAAACATATATGCATCCCTATGTTCATTGCAGCATTATTTACAATAGCCAAGATATGGTGGCAACCTAAGTGTCTATCGACAGACGAATGGATAAAGAAGATGTGACATGAATATACAATAGAGTATTAATCATAAAAAAGAATGAAATATTGCCATTTGTGACAAAATAGATGGACCTGGAGGATATTATGCTAAGTGAAATAAGTCAGACAAAGGCAAATACTGTATCATTTCACTTATATGTGGAATCTAAAAAACAAAAAACGAACAAAGCAGAAACAAACTCAGACACAGAAAACAAACTGATGATTGCCAGATGAGATGGGAGTGGGGGGCTAGGCCAAAAAAGGTGAAAGGGATTAAGAAGTATAAATTTCCAGTTTTAAAAATGGTCACGGGGATGTAAAGTATAGCTTAGAGAATACAGTCAATGACATTGTAATAACTATGTATGGTTCCAGATGGAGTACCTCACGTCGTAAGGTATATAAATGTCTAATTACTATGCTGCACATCTGAAACTAACGTAATATTGTATGTATTGACTGTAACTGAAAAATATATTAAAATAATCTAATCAGTTAATCTTAAACAAATTTAGAGAATACTTTTAATTTCCTTCTTTTCATTATTTGTGATGCATGTTTTAAATTATATTATTAAAATCTTGGCTAGAAAAATATCTCTTTCCCAACTATCCTGTTTTAGTGATTTCTCTATTTTCTTGTTATGATCATATTTTAAAATTCAAACCAATATACAGATTTTACTACCTGGAAGAACTTTCCCCCCTGAGAATTAAAAAAAAAAATTCTCATAGGATTATTTTTCAAGATGAACTAAATCACAAATGATTAAAAACTTTAAACAAATGAAATAATGTCATGAATTGTTATTGCAGAATAAAGACAGTATTTCACATCAGTATATAAAATATTCATGCAAATGACCTGAAATGTCCTCCCACTCTGCTTACCGGTCATGTGTCAGCTGTTGAATAAGTTCCTGCCAGTGTCGGCTGGCACTCAGATCTACTTTATACATTCCTCTGATATGCTGGATCACCTTTTTTCTCTCAATTCCTTGGGCAAGAGACACTTCCTGGGTGATATCTGCTGCTACTTTAGATATATCCTTTGATTTTGAATCGAGACGCTGAAAAAGACTAAACAAACCAGATTGTCCATAAGTGAAGCACATGTGGAACATGAAATGAGTATCAAAACATATTTTAAAACTAAAGGTATGTGTGAAACTTAATGGATTCCTAAAAGACATGATTTTTAGAACACATATAATCCTACCTTTGTTGGTTATTGTTAACCGTTTTCTGCCAGGTAGCTTTACTCACATCTTCTTCAGTTTCATATTTCTTTTGTTCCTAAAAGATTTAAATAAGAATGTACTACTTAACACTGGCACAGAGTCCAACAAGCTAATTTTAAAACCAAGTTAACACAGAAAAAAATATTGTCCCCAGGAGACTAGAATATTAAAATACGCTAACCACTTAAATAATGCGTAATTCCTCTGTTTCCACACAATTGGGGTCACAGGGACGAGGGGAGAATGTTAACCAGTCACTACACCTGAAGAGCTTGCATTAGTTGCTTGCTTCCTTATTTTGCTTTTTCATTAAGGAACGCATGACTCAAGGTTGATGTTTCAATTTGCTTGTTACTATAAAAGTCTTTCCCTCACTGAAAGCTCCCACTAATGGATAAGAATGACCACAGAGGAAAAACATTCCTTAAAATAAGTAGTTCTCTCATGGTAAAAAAAACAACATAAAAAAAATTACCATTTTATTTCATCATCAATGATACTCTATAAGAAAAAACAAGCTTTCAATCATTCTTGCATTACAATCAATGGGATCTCCTCAGAAAATTGTTTCTGTGGTGCACAGACTCACCTCTCCGATCATTTTAAGGAGCTCTGGCTTTGTTGACGCACTGGGAGGGATGCACTTATGGCCACATAACTTTAAGGCATTCATGAGCAGATGTGCTGCGTCCAGTTCTCCCTCAGTCAAGTCATCTTGGTGATTATGGATCAACTCTGACAAATACAAAACTAACTTGGCTCCATGCTTTAAAAAAAGGAACAAAATTTTTCAGTCATAAAGAATTTCTGTTTCTTACATTTAAAATTATTTAACAATAATTAAATTAAGTTGCTAGATTTATTTGCTTGGAGCTGGTTTGAATAAGTCAGCTGAAAAAAGACATTTGGGGGAAACCTGAAGAAACTTGATTCTGCATTGGATATACAATGGTATTAGGGAGTATGCTGATTTTGTTAGGTATAATAATGTTGTTAGGTTATATCAGAAAACGTCTTTTGAAAAATGTCATGATTTCTATAACTTATTTTCAAATACTTCAGAAAAAGAATTAATGATGACACTATGATAAAAATATTAATGACTGTTAAATCTGGGTGATGGTTATATGCTATTCATTATATTATTCTTTCTATTTTCCTTAGTATGTTTGAAAAATTTCAGTGTAAAAAGAAAAAAAGAAAAAGAGAAGAAAAGGAAGGGAGGAAGGAAGGAAGGAAGGAAAAGGAAAAGAAAAGACAGAAAACTTTTGGGGGAATAACTTTGGAAAGAAATTTGCTAAAGGAATACAGGAAATAAGCTTGGGATAAGGGAAAATAAATCTTAGTTCTTTCCATAGAAAAACTTAACTGGAAGGGAAACTTTTCTTAAAAACCTTAAGGTAAGTGAGTTATGCTTAGTTATTCTTTCTCCTCTGACTTCTGCTTGGTAGAATAGAAGTTGGTGAAAATTCCAGAACGAAAACCTGTCTTTGGCTGAGCTTATGAACCTTCACTACTCCCTAGGGAGAACTCTAAAACCAGTGAGATGCCAGCTCTCAGTTTTATGTGTGTCTTCAGAGAAGGGCTGGTTTAAGCCAATCTTTTATGAACAGACCCTAGAACCAAAATTAGAGTCTTGTTACTTAAGGTAATGACAATTGTCCTTCACAGCATAAATCTATGCCAAACTTTGATTCATGATTTTTTAAGTGGCCCTCCCATGCTCTCGATATTACACCCGATTGTTATGTGTACACTCTGTATTATTTAGACATTAATTCAGCCAACAAGTTAAACATGCATAATTTCACTTTTTAAAAATTTGCATCGATACAAATAGAACTGCATTTGGCTTTATGACATTTAAAACTGTGAACAGTACTAAATGTCAACAAACAGATTTGGAAACTATTACATTTTGGGTGATATTTAAATTAACATGCTGAATCACATCATGTCATTTCCCCGAAGCATAAGATGAACATATGCAATGATGAAAATAGCAAAGCTCATTTTAATGCAACATTTTAAATGAGTCAGGAGACAGCTGCTACCCGACCAAAAGAGAAAACTGAACAGATGCTCTGCGAGTAAAAGCCTTGAAGAGTTGGCAAATAAAGAGAAATGGTAAATGACTGGAATAATTTCATATGCGTGTCTTAAAGGCAGGGTTCTTAATATAACTCTAAGAATGTTTCCGTTTAGCATTCAGTGACATTCTAAAATCATCTTGAAAATCTATCAGAAATGTTTTTATTCATTCTGAATATCCAAAGTAACACATGATTTTCTTAGACACTGAAGTTGTTTCTAATATCTCATTTTAACATTTTTTGATCAATCACTTATGAACTGCAGTTCCTGGGACTAGAAAGTGTGATTGGGAATCAATGCCAAAAAAAAAAAGAAGTCTTGTTTTCAGCCCTCGAAAAACTAATTTAAGGAATTGAATTTATTAAACACAAATCCTTAGAAAATAATAAAATGCCAAAGTGTATAAAAAATACAATTTTCCACGAAATTTCTAAGAAGGAAGGGTTGAGTAGACTAAAGAAAGGGAGGAAGGTTTTGAAGGCGGTACACAGTGAGTTGGGTACATGGATAAACGGATGGAATGGGCGTGGAGACAGACAGAGGAGGAGAGAAGGCACTCAGTGCTGTGAGGACACATGAATGAAGCAGCGTGTCAGCAGTGACACACAGGATGTGAAAAGGCTACAGCAGAGATGAAGCTCCTGAAAAGAGGAGGCCTTCAGACTGGAGAGTTAGCCAGACTCAAGTTGTAGCAGAAGAGAAACCTGGGGCTTTAAGTATCAGGCAGATTACAAATGGATATAGCTTGTAGGTGGCTATAAAAAGGCAGGAGCAGATCTCTACATACTGCTGTGGATTGATCTCTAGGATCTATTGATAGTTGAAGAAAGTAAAGTACAGAAGAGTGTGTATAGTCCGCTATCTTTCTTAGTGTTGAGAAGTGGGGGAGATAATATACACTTGTGTGTGTGTGTGTGTGTGTGTGTGTGTTTGTGTGTATATGTGTTTGTACAGATTTGCTTTTATCTCCAAAAGAAATAAACAAATAAAGGTGGTTACCTACAGGGAAAGGGAAAGAATGAGGGGAGGGCCTAGAGATAAAAGCTAGAAGCTCTCTAAATGTGCTATTTTCTCAATTTAATTTTGGAAACATTTTACATAATTAAAAAGCAAACAAAACCCAATGGAATCTGTAAAAATAGAAAACAAATTGAAAAAAAATGAACCTAATTAGTTAGTTGAAGTTGGTGGCATAACCAAATAGAGAAAATTATTTTAAGTGCTTTTACAATACTATATTTTCATGGTACACCCATAGTGGTATCCTAAAAACAAAAACTATAAGAAATCTCAGACTACATTCAAGTGGGTTTGTCATGAGTAATAATGTTGGTCATCGTATTATGAAAATGTGACCTATATGTAGATACAGAAAGATAAAGCAAATCAGTAACTATGCTACTGTCAGCAGGAATCAAGATTATCAACATTAATACAAAGAAATGCAAGTATGAAATCCAAGAAAAAGTGAAGCGTCAGTAGGAGCTCATGATTTATTTCTTTTTCTTTTTTTTAAAATTTATTGGGGTGACAATTGTTAGTAAAATTACATAGATTTCAGGTGTACAATCCTGTATTACATCATCTATAAATCCCATTGTGTGTTCACCACCCAGAGTCAGTTCTCCTTCCATCATCATATATTTGATCCCCCTTACCCTTATTTTTCTAAAAAGATACATATTTCCTAACTTTGTCCACTAAAAAGGCTGACAAGAAATGATAACCCAATAGAAATGAATGTACCTAGTTCCTGGACGTACCGTCTCTAAGTACTATTATCTCATTAAAAGAAAACGGGAGCTCCCTGGAGAAAAAGTTTAGTTCCAGGTTGGGAAATAAATATACAGGATGAGCCTGGGACATTCTCCTATTCCAGAAAGCAAGGAAGTTAATCACATTAACATGTTAAAAATTAAAAAGGCCACGTTAAAAGAACACAACAATTTGCACCCACACAGGTGTTAATTTGAATATCAAACAGAACAATAACTACAAGTTTGAACTATTTATAAAATTTATAAAAAATATCTGAGCTCATAATGACACCTCAGAAACAAAAAACAAATACAAAACCTGGAGGTTGCTAGGGCACCAATTCAGTATTCTAAACACTAATAAGTAGGCATTTATCTTGCCTTTCCTACACAGACTATAATTTAGAGTACCAAAGAGTCGATAAGGGAATATTCTTCCCTATAAATGAATCACAGCTGATAGATGCTGGTGGAATGAGAAACTTAGAGAATTTCCTATTTGCAACTTCTAATGACAAAGTGGATTTTGGCAACTATCAAAGGCAGCCAAAACGATTAGGGTAAAGACTGACGATGAACTTTGTAATGGATGGATCAGGCTGATACCATCTTGAAAAGCAGGGCAAACAGACATTCTCTGCCTCCAGCTATGATGTAATGAGAAATGTGAAGCACTCCTAGTATTCTTTAAAAAAAAACCAACCCCAAAACACCAAAACAAATATGAAACCAAGAACTGGAATCCAGCCGAGCCTCTAGATACAGAGCCATAAGGATACAATCAATCAAATCCAGAATGTGGGAAAGTCTACAGAATAAATGACCTAGTTTCATCACCAAAAACATGATGTTTAAAAAATGGTCTAGGCGGGTAATTACCATGGATTAAAAATATTTAGCACATACCAAATAAATGCAATGTGTGGGCCTTGTTTGGATTCAGAGTCAAGCAAACCATTAAAAAAATATAAGACATATGGGAAATTTTAAACACTGACTGGGTATTAGATGACAATAAGGAATTATTGTTAATATTATTGAGTGTGATAAGTTTTTCTAAAAAAGAGCTTATTGGTCAGAGGTACATATTGAAGTATACAGGTAAAATGATTTGATACCTGACATTTATTTCAAAAGTATACAAAGAAAAATCAAATCTGGGTAATGGTCATGTGGGGTTCTTTTTTGATTTCTTGCAACTTGAAGGTATGTTTGAAAGTTTCCATACTAAACTTAAAAAATCAGGTACAGTAATTTGTTCTTGAGGTGGAGAGGAGGTTACTGTAGTGATCCAAGCATAAGGGGTAGCAGTCTGAACGAGGTGGGTAAATCATACAGATAGACTGGTTAAATAAATGCCTGGCCCTGGTGATAAAATGAATTCAAGAGAGAAGAAACAGTCAACCACAGTTGTAGTGTTTCAGGCAGTAATCGATAAAGACACCACTGAAAGAAACGGAGGAGCAGAGAAGGGAAGCTGGTGTGGGGAAAAGAGGATTGTTACACCAGGGTTGGATTTTGATGGATGGCACCTTTGCTGGCTGTGAAGGAATGAAAGACCACTTCAAATTCTCCATCAAAGGACCATGGGGCTGGTTGTGCTTCTGCCTCAGCAAAGGGAAGACAATGCCTCTCACGCACTTGAGACGCGTTGATATTGGAAAGTACCTAGAAGTGTCATTTCAAAACTGTAACCTTTTGCTTCAGCTTCAGCAAAAGGTTACAGTTTTGAAGTGACACTTACTTTTTAGATATCTATTACATGATTACATGTTATCTTCTAAAAAACACACACACACAAAAAAAACTGTAACCTTTTGGTTCCTACTATGAAATGAAACATCTGGGTTTTCCAAGTATTAAAAGGGATACTTGTTTTTTCTTATGTATCATTTATTACTTTATTTATAGGGATATAATTTACATGTAATAAAACATACAGATATTAAGGGTTTGTTTCTATGAGTTTTGACAACTGCATACACCCATGTAACCACCACCCAAAATAAGATACAGTACATTTTTATCACCACAGAAGTTCTCACTGCCTCGTCCTCAGAGACAACTACTGTCCTAAATTCTATCACCATATCTTAATTTTGCCTGTCCTTGGGCTTTATGAATGTGCACTCTTTTGTGTTTGGCTATCCCTTTCACCAACACACTGTTTTTGAGCCTCGTCCATCATGGTGGGTGTATCAGTAGTCTGTTCCCTTTTATTGCTGTATAATATTCTATTGTATAAATATATGACAATTTGTTTATACATTCTTCTGTTGACAGACATTTGGGCTATTTCCAGTTTGGGGCTATTAGAAAGGCTGCCATGGATATTTTTGCACAAATCTTTTCATGGACATATGTTTTAATGTCTCTTTGGTAAATACCTAAAAATGGACTTTTAGGGTCACAGGTTAAGTGTGTATTTAACTGTAAAAGAAATTGCTAAATAGCTCTCTAAAATGTTTGTACTATTTAAACTCTCCATCTATCACTCTTGAAGTGATAGGATTTATAGACTCCAAAATTCTTTTAAGTATTTTGGTTTTGATCATTCCAAATGATCAACAAATGTTTTCCTATTTTTATTTACTGTAAATATTTTTTAATACATCATATGTACTATTATTTGAACTATTCAGTACAGATGCTTCACGGATAATACAATGCTTTAAAAAAAAAGTCTCCAAATAGTTCTTAAAGAAAACACTTTAAGATTTAGTAACAAACTACAATGGATCTTGTAAGAACTTATGTATAGAACTTTTTTAAGCACTGGAAATGGAATGGAAAATAAACAGATGTCAAATTGAGTCTGGTATAGAGCATCTGAAGAAAGACCTTAGGTGATATTTGGTAAGAAAACTATATTTATGATGTTTAGCATGAAAATACAATTTAATTTCAGTTCTTGTTTTCTACAATTTTGTGTTTCACCAATAGTTTTTACTTAAGAAATACTGAGATACTTACTTGAAGATTTGGGGTAAGACAGTCTCGTAGTATTTCCTGATGATTTGGTTCACGAACTATTTCAAATACTTGCTTTCTCTCTTGTGAAGGGTGGGCTGGTGACAAAATATGCACCAGCAATCTCCCAAGTTGCATCCGGAAGGTTTCCTTACATGACGATAAGATCTTAGTCCACTGCTGCTTGGAACCACTCGTTTTACTTGAACCCTTAACCCAAAACAGGAAGGAATTAGGATCAGACTTCGTAAGCAATATACTAACCTCAACACAGCCCTGAAGAGGATCATACAAAATGTTTTATTCTAGATTTTTAATAACAGTCTCAATTAGAAAGACATATATAGCCATACAAAGGGTGTTTAAAAGAGATGGATATACACCAATGTTTACAGCAGCATTGTTCAAAACAGCCAAAAGGTGGAAACAATCCAGATGTGCACTGCTGGACAAATGGATAAACAAAATGTGGTCCATACATAGAAGGGGATATTATTCAGCCTTAAGAAGGAACTTGAAAACATTATGCTAAATGAAATAAGCCACACACAAAAGGACAAATACTGTATGAAATATTGTATTATAATAACACATGAAATATCTAGAAAGTCAAATTCATGGAGACAGAAAGTAGAAGAGTAGTTATCAGAGGATAGAGGAGGGGGTAACAGGGAGTTACTGGTTAAGGGGCAGAGTTTCAGTTTGGGAAGATGAAAAAGTTGTGGAGATGGATGGTGGTGATGGTTGTACAACAGTGTGAATGTACTTAACACCACTGAATTGTATCCTTAAAAATGTTTAAAATAGTATGTTTTATGTTATTTCACCATAATTAAGTCCTAAACCACTTAAAAATTACCTAGGGCCACATGCAAAAGAATGAAAATAGACTGCTATCTGTCACCATATACCAAAATTAACTCAAAATGGATCAAAGACCTAAACGTAAGACCTGAAACAATAAATTGAATAGAAAGCATATGTACTAAACTTATGGACCTTAGGTTCAGAGATCATTTTGTGAATTTGACCTCAAACATAAGGGAAGTAAAAGCAAAAATAAATGAATGGGACTATATCAAACTAAAAAGCTTCTGCACAGCAAAAGAAACCATCAACAAAACAAAGAGAATGGGAGAAGATATTTGCAGCAACCAACTGAATGGGAGAAGATATTTGCAAACAACATCTCCGATAAGGGACTAATATCCAAAATATATAAAGACCTCGTGCTACTCAACAAGAGAACAATCCAATTAAAAAATGGGCAGAGGACCTGAACAGACACTTCTCCCAAGAAGACATGCAAATAGCCAACAGATACATGAAAAAACGCTCAACTTCACTGGCTATTAGGGAAATGCAAACCAAAACCACAATGAGACCAATTCACATCTGTTGGAACGGCTATTATCAACAAGACAAGTAATAACAAGTGTTGGAGAGGTTGTGGAGAAAAAAAAATCCTCATACAATGCTGGTGGGAATGTAAATTGGTGCAGCCACTATGGAAAACAGTATGGAGATTCCTCAAAAAATTAAGAATAGAATTACCATATGACCCAAGTAATCTCTCTTCTGAGTACCTACCAAAAAAATCTGAAAACATTTATCCGTAAAGATATATGTACCGCTGTGTTCACTGAAACATTACTCACGGTGGCCAAGACATGGAAACAACCAAAATGTCCTTCAATAGATGGTTGGATTAAAAAAATATGTAGTATATATATTCAATGGAATAGTACTCGGCCATAAGAAAAGATGAAATACTTTCATTTGTGACAATATGGATGGATCTTGAGATTATCATGCTAAGCAAAATAAATCAGACAGAAAAAGTCAAGAACCATATGACCTTCACTCATATGTCGGATATAAAACTGAAAGTAACAAACGTGCAAAACAAACAAACAAAAACTAATAGATACAGACAACAATTTAGTGGTTACTAGACAGTAAGGGGGAGGGGAGTGGTAGGAGAGGGCAAAGGGGGTCAAATACATGGTGATGGAAGGAGAATTGACTCTGGGTGGTGAACACATGATATATGATGATACAGAATTGTACACTTGAAACCAATATAATTTTACTAACCAATGTCACCCCAATAAAATTAATAAAGATAAAAAAAATTACCTAGGGCTTGGAAATTTTAAACTCAAAAAAAAAAAAAAAAAGAACCATCAAAGAGCAATGGTAGATAAGCCCACACTGATTTTGCAATATAAAAAAGATTCAGCTCTTTCTGTCATCTTTCCATGCGCCATAGTGGTACACGTGGATGTCCTGGTTGATGCTCTCAAGAGCATAAATAATGCCGAAAAGAGAGGCAAACTCCAGGTTCTTATCAGGCTGTGCTCCAAGGTCATCGTGATGCTGAAGCACGGTTACATGGGCAAATTTGAAATCACTGATGATCACAGAGCTGGGAAAATTGTTGTGAACCTCATGGGCAGGTTAAAGAAGTGTACAGTGACAAGGCCCAGATTTGATGCACAACTCAGAGATGTAGAAAAATGGCAGAACATCCTGCTCTTGTCCCGCCAGTTTAGTTTCACTGCACTGACAATCTCAGTGGGCATCATGAACCATGAAGAAGCAAGCACACACAGGAGGGAAAACCTGGGATTCTTTTTCTAGGGATGTAATACATATGTGTAAATGAAATGCCTCAATAGAAAACAAAGTATTCATAATAAAGACTTGTATTAGTACTAAAATATTGAGTATAATAGTCACAAAGTAAGAACTGCATATAAACTGACCACCATTATTCCCTAACAAATAAACAAATAAACCCTTTCAACTGGGTCCCACTAAGGCTAACCAAATGCTGATCAAATCTCCTGTGTCTAGTTTAAAACTGGCTTCAGCACATTTCAGAGTTTATTCTGAGTTTTGGAAATGGCTCTCCAATTACTCCTAGTCCTAAGGGCCCCGTGTGAATGATTCAGTTCTAAGTGGAACCTGCAGACACCAACATCTAGTTTAGATTTAGAGATTGGCAGAGTCATGATTTATGAGTTCTGCGAGAACAGGTTGGCCTTTGGTATCTGTGGAGTGTGCTGACTGACTTGTCCCCTATGGTTAACACTGAGCAACCCACAGAAACCCAAGTGAGCTGATGATAAATGAAGGCTGACACTTGTCAGGATCCTCTATATAATTCTCTATATAATATTGAAGGTGTTGGATACGTTTAAACCCAGATCTAAACGTCATAATAATTCATAATAATAATTCAAGAGTAAGTAGCTACAAATAAAGTACTTTAAAAATAGGTTATAAATTTAAACTATCATAGAACTCACTAAAGCCTGACTCTTTTCTGATGCTGCTGTTACTTAAACTACAATATTAGAAAATGGCTTTCAGGTTATAGACTTAAAAACCAATGCTGCACGAAGTGAGTCCTTTTGAAGAGGGTAAATCAGCAATATATATTTCTCCATTATTAAAATTCAAGCTATCTGAGTTTCAGAAAACCTTGTGAGAGTAGAAATATGATTTTGAAAACATAATACAGACACATGAAACCTGTACTCCTTTTGTATGAATGAACATTCTCCATTTAATAAACTTACTTACAATAGATACTTTGAATCCTTCTACTAGATACGTGAATATTTCTTTCTGAAATGGATTGAAAACGGAAGGCTGTTCATGATGAATATTTTCTTCAGAAATTTCAGTCTGGGAAACCGAGGTCTTGCTTTGAGTGGCATTTTCTGGAGTACTCAAAATGTCAATAATGTCTGGATTAAAGACTGAATTACAAAAAAGGATAAAAAATTAGTCAAATCACCGATACCTAGTCATTGCAAATGTAACGATGCTGCTAAAAATATTCCATGCAATTACTATTTCAGTTGTCACAATACAAATGTATTAGATGTCGAATACACTAGAGAAAGTTGAATGCACCTACAACAATGAAGAAATTTAAACACACATAAGTCTTGCAATTCTAAATTAAGAATTTCTTTTACTAATGAAGAAGAATTAAAGTGCAAAATTGTTAAAGCCATGAGGTTCTGGTGCAAGTCAGACATGAAGACCACGTGATGCTTACACTGGCCAGATATGCGGAGCTGTTTCACTGCATACACTATTCCATTAAAGCTGTGTATGTGATAAAAATGGTTCCATTTCAGAGTTTAGCCTGGGGCCAGGTGCCCCAAATATGAATTAGAAAAGTTGTTTTTTGTTGGGTTTTTTTTTTTTTTTTTTTTAAATCTTGGATATATTATGTTTTCCTACTGATCAACAATTACTGTTTTCTTTTTCTTGCCTTCTTGGGGTTATTGGAACCTTTTTTAAAATTCCATTTTAACTTATCAATAGTGCTTTTGAGTGTGTTTGTTTGCATAGCTTTTTAGTGGTTGCTCTAAATAGAACATTTTATGTATAAATGTATAAATCATTAACCACTATAGAACTGCAAATTGAAACCACAATGTGGTATCACTATACGTCTATCAGAACGGCTAAAATTAAAAATAGTAACAACTCCAAATACTGGTAAAGATGTGAAAAAACCTGGATCTCTCATGCATTGCTGGTAGGAATGTAAAGTTACGCATTTACTCTGGAAAAGTTTGACAGTTTCTTAACAAGAACAAAACACACACTACCACACAACTCAACAATTACACTCCTGGGCATTTATCCCAGGAAAATTAAGACTTATGTTCACACAGAAACCTTCATGTAAGTGTTATAGCAGCTTTACTTGTAAGAGCCAAAAACTGGAAAAAACCCAGATGGTCTTTCAACAGGTGAGTCTGGTACATCCATACTATGGAACACTACTCAGCAAAAACAAAAAAATGCAACAACCAGGAAGGCTCTCCAGAAAATTATGCTGAGTGAAAAAAGCCAAGGCTACATTTTTTTTTTTTTTTTTTTTTTTTTTTTTTTTTAACAGGACTTTATTGGGGAACAATGGTCAAATTGTTGTCCTTTCAATCTTAGTTGTGGAGGGTTCTGTTCAGCTTCAAGTTGTTGTTCTTTCAGTCTTAGTTGTGGAGGGCACAGCTCAGCTCCAGGTCCAGTTGCCGTTGCTAGTTGCAGGGGGCACAGCCCACCATCCCTTGCGGAAGTTGAACCAGCAACCTTGTGGTTGAGAGCCCACGCTCCAACCAACAACTGAGCCATCCGGGAGGCAGCTCAGCTCAAGGTGCCGTGTTCAATCTTAGTTGCAGGGGGCAGAGCCCACCATCCCTTGCGGGACTCGAGGAATTGAACTGGCAACCTTGTGGTTGAGAGCCCACTGGCCCATGTGGGAATCGAACCGGCAGCCTTCGGAGTCAGGAGCACGGAGCTCTAACCACCTGAGCCACCGGGCCGGCCCCAAGGCTACATTTTTTATAATTCCATTTATGTAACATTCTTGAAATGATGAAAATGGAAATGGAGAACAGATTTTGGAGGTTAGCCAGAGACTAAGGAAGGGGTGGGGGATGGGAAGAAAGTGGTTATAACTATAAGAAGGCAACATAAGGGATCCCTGTGGATGGAAATGTTCTGTTTCTTGACTGTATCAATTTCAATATCCTGGTGTGATGTTGGTAGTTTTTCAGGATCCTGTACACTGGGTACAGGGTCTGTTGGGGTACACTGGGTACAGGGTCTATTGGGGTACATGGGTACAGGGTCCGTTGGGGTACACTGGGTACAGGGTCTGTTGGGGTACACTGGGTACAGGGTCCGTTGGGGTACACTGGGTACAGGGTCCGTTGGGGTACACTGGGTACAAGGTACATGAGATCTCTCTGTAGTATTTCTCAATAACTACATGTGAATCTATGATTATAGTAGTTCCCCCTTATCCGTGGTTTCACTTTCCATGGTTCCAGTTAACCACAACCACTGAGGTCCAAAAATATTAAATGAAAAATTCCAGAAATAAACAATTCATAAGTTTTAAATTGCACACCATTCCAAGTAGCATGATGGTATCTCCCGCTGTCCCCCCGGGACGTGAATGTCCAGCGTCCCCACACTGTATAAACTCCCCACCCATTAGTCACTTAGTGACCATCCTGGTTGTCAGTTCAAGTGTCTTTGTATCACAGTGCTCATTGTCAAGTCACCCTTATTTTATTAATAGTGGCCCCAAAGCTCAAGACTAGTGATGTTTGCAATTCAGATATGCCAAACAGAAGCTGTGAAGTGCTCCCTTTAAGTGAAAAGGTAGATACGTACAGGAAAAAACATAGTGTATATAGGGTTTGTACTATCTGCGGTTTCAGGCATCCATGGGGGTCTTGGAATGTATCCCCTGTGGATAAGGGTGGGGAAGACAAAACCTCAAATAAAAGGTAAAAGAATAAATAGATTGACTGTATTCTTAATTTAGGCCAGCATGTAACACATTGAAGAACGGACTTTTATTCAAGACTATTAGCTCCAAATAAGAAAAAAATTTTTTTAAGAATGAAAAAGTAATGCTGTTTAAAAATATGAAACCTATTCAGTTCCCTCTTCAATTATTTTCCTTTTAATTCAATATCTGAGTAAGGACATATTCTCTCGTCCTACCTTGATAAACAACCCTGTTAACCGCTAAGATGGTGAGCTTTTGCAGCCTCTGGGCAAGCTCCGTTTCGGTCGCCTGGACAGGGTTCTGGCTCACCCTCCGTTGCATCATCATATGAAGTTCATCACTCGCCACAGAACGCATTTTCATCAGAAGAGAGTCAGTTTCAGAAAGGGGAAATTTTCGAGGACCTTCAAATATATAAATCAAAACATCAAATGCCAGAGTTACAAGGATAAGAAAACTATTTTTTGCTGTAACCTTTTGATTATCAGACCAAGAAAAGAACCTTATTTAATACAAAATTAATTTATACAAAGGAAAGAGAGTGATTAAGAGAAAGTGATGTTTCTCCCTCTTTGAAGAAGTGCAACAGTACTTCTGATTTCAAAATCCTAAATAAGAAGCTGGAGCTAGTGACAGCCTAGTAGGGTGGCTGTCATTTGGCAAAATTTGCGTCTCCCGAAAAATTCAATGAATTAGAAGCTTATATGTAAGTACTTCAGAATGCTTTGACAAAATATTTTCAAATACTGTTTCACTTCCTTGTATTCCAAAATAATTAATAGATTTTTAAAGCACATTGTGTTTTAGTAAGAACATGATTATTTCTGGATAATTACCATTGTTGAATTTTATAAAGTAGTTTTGAAAAGTGAAGATAGTGACATAGTAGAAATTGAATGATTTGCATCACTTAGGATTCAATCCTACAATAAAATTTCCTGAGAAATGTTTCCTCAGATTGAACAGGTAGGATCAGGGTTCCTGCACCATTACTGCACCTGCTCCGAGAGGTACCACACAGGTAGCGGATCCAGGAGAACACGGGGGGAATGAGTCTTGATTTAGTGGACTGAAGGAGAAGGGCATCGGAAGTTGACCATAGGAACGAAAATGGCGTCTTGGCAGGTAAGGAACAGTGGGACCCTTCATTGGAATTGAACCTTTGTTTTAAATTATGAAAACATGTATCAATTTCCATAAACAGCCTCTATACACATTACTTACATATACTAAAATATGATAGGCTTTAATGACTCATCCTGCAAGATATTTAAATATTTTAATAGCATTTTAGACTGCCCAATATTTTAAGTATCAGTATTTTTAATCAGTGAATACATTTTGGTGGGTAGGGTCACCTTTGAGACAAAACGAAGCAAATAAAAAGAAAAAATTTCATATCCGGGACATATTCAAGAATAATACTGTCAGACTACATCCTTAGTTTAAGCAGATTCTTCCTAGCATCTACCTCTCTGACAGCTTTCCTCTGTATCAGCAGCTGACAGTCACAATTCAGAGGCACAGCCGTGTACTGACAAAGGAAATGGTGGTTTGCAGTGCTGCATACTGGGAAAACTGGGGGTATTTCAGCTCTCACGCTGTGATGTCACACTGCGCTGGTGCGGCCTCGAGTATACTCCTTCCTAAGCCGCAGTTTCCTCATATGTAAGATGAGGATTAGAAAGTAAAATAGAGCCTACCCCACAGGTCGGTATTTGTCGCCATCTGACACTATATTAAATACATGTGTTTACAGGCTTATTGACCATTTTATCCAGGACAATATAAGTTCCATGAGAGCAGATAAAATGATAACTGGTACATGGCTGATGCTCAGTCAATATGGTTGATGATTGGGAGAATGGATAAAGAGGTTGTTCTGTGGATTAAATAAAATAATGGACATAAAACACAATGCCTCTCTCATATAAAGAATCAAAAGTTGTTAGTAGTTGGGCCGGCCCGGTGGCTCAGGTGGTTAGAGCTCCATGCTCCTAACTCCAAAGACTGCTGGTTCGATTCCCACATGGGCCAGTGGGCTCTCGACCATAAGGTTGCCGGTTCAATTCCTCGAGTCCTGCAAGGGATGGTGGGCAGCGCCCCCTGCAACTAAGATTGAACGCAGAACCTTGAGCTGCAAGCTGCCGCTGAGCTCCCGGATGGCTCAGTTGGTTGGAGCGCATCCTCTCAACCACAAGGTTGCCGGTTCAACTCCCACAAGGGATGGTGGGCTGCGCCCCCTGCAACTAGAAAACGGCAACTGGACCTGGAGCTGCGCTGTGCCCTCCACAACTAAGACTGAAAGGACAACCACTTGACTTGGGAAAAAGTCCTGGAAGTACACACTGTTCTCCAATAAAGTCCTGTACCCCTTTCCCAATTAAAAAAAAAACCTTAAAAAAAAAAGTTGTTAGAAGTTGATATTGTTATTAATGGTTGAAATATAAAGGAAATTCATGTGTATGTGAATTATTATAATAATAAAATGTTTATTATTTATTTATTACAGTTTAAATGTATATGTAGCATTTTATATAATACCCAAATGCTACTTCCACCTTCATGCAACAAGATGATGTGTAAAGCTTTTCATATTCATAAGTAGTCAAAAAAATACATATAAAAGAATGTGCATTGCTACCCTGTTTATAATAGCAAAAACAAAAAAGTAAAAAAAATACCTTTGTTTATTGATAAACATAACAAAAGATGATCACGGCAAATCAATATAATAGATTATTATGCATTCATTAAACATAAAGGATATTTACAGTATATGGAATGATGTCTATAATATTGATTGAAAACAGAAACCAGTTTACAAACGGAAGCTACAGTATCATACCATTTAGGTAAAATTCTTTCTCTTATAAATCTCTACCAAAAAGGAGACAGAGGCTAAGAAATCGGTGCTTTGTTCACTGGGTAGTAGAGACCCAACGGGGCTGTTGAGCAGAAGAGTGGTACACGAGCCAGGCAGTAAGAAGATTAATCTGGCAATAAATAGTATCTAACTCCGCTACCAGGACTGGATGCCCAGATATGACGAAAGCGCTGCTGAAGAAACTTGGGTCCCAGCCACGGGTGTACTGGGACTCCCAGTCTGAGGAAATCTGTCTGCTCCAAGAACATGGTTGGCCCCAATAGAAGATGCAGGTGCAGGCTGTCCCCACGCCTCCGGCTGGAGGTGTTTCCAGCAGGGGGCGGCAGTGGGGCTGAAGGTGGCACCTGTCTCAGCAGTTTTCAAAAAATGCTAACTAAGTCTATTTAGGAAAAAGCCACCCCACACTAATGGGAAGAGCTTGTTTTAAATCTCTGAAGGGACAGTTCATCATCTAAATGATGGAACCAGGAACAGAAATCCCTTAGTCACTTCCATATTAAGAACAAATAGACCCAGAAGCAGAGCGGCTTCTTGCTTTGGATCTTTTGTACCCATAGCGGACAAAGCCAATATACTTTTCACTAACAGTGAAGAAAGAAACAAGACATGTCATTCCCAAATACATAAATAAAACAAGATGGAAGGAATTACAAAGCAATATAAAGAGGCATTTTGTAAACTGCGCGCACAAAGACAGAACTTAAATAAAGCAGTATTTAGAACAGGATGAATTCTTGGGAGAAACCGAGAGAGATGGGCCCTACAGATAGGACAGACCTGGTGTGAGTAGATGTGGATGGTGCCAGACACAAAGGGAAGAGTGTAGGTGTCCTTGGTCAAGCAGCCTCTAATTCTAGGCCTCAGAGGATCTGTAAAATGAGGAGGCTGGACTGCAGGACTTTTAAGGTCTTTTATCAAGTGCAAAATTTGTGGGATTCTACAAGCCCCACACGGTTTACAGCAATGGCATTGACTTAAGAATGAAAAGGAAACCACAAGAGTCAGAAAAACAGGAGAATGGTGTAGAGAAAGGACTAAATGTCCATTATCCACTTTAAGATGACTCAACAAATAAACCTGCAGCCAAGCAGGGTTCTGAGGCTCTTAGGTGATAAAAATGCTAGTTAGTATCTGAAGCCGGTTAGACACCACAGAGCACAGAAAACAGCAGAGGGGCTCCTGTGTGGCCCAGGCACAGACTGACGTAGAGACGACCAGGGACCTGGGGATAGAGGCAGAGAAGAAATGGACGTGAGAGTGAGTGATATCAACAAGAAAGAAAGTGGGAAAGACGTACATTCTCATACAGCCGAGGGTGACTGCCATCTAAACGGTCACGAACCATGTCAGGAATCCTGCAGAGGAAAGGTGCCCAGACTGGCATGTGGGAAGCAGAGCAGTGCTGTCACGCTTGGTACAAGATGGAGTTCTACCTGAACAAAAGGGGGTGACGGGGAAAGCAGCTCAAGGGGAGAGACTGTGTTCAGATGCCAAATGAAGGAAGGCTGGAGAGGGGCAATGTGGGTGTTTTAGAAGTTTTATTTACATAACTTTTATTTAGCACAATCTAAATACGACTGCCAAACAATGTATATTTAATAGCTTTTCTCTGCAGAATTGTTTTTCACATGGTTTTAAAATTCGGCATAGCACTAAATACAATGAAGTAGTTTAACATAAGTAGAAGACAGATTTGGATTTAAAAGCCCTTAAGGCTGTGACAGTGATTAAACGTCAAACAATTTAGCAAACACTCTGTTTGGAGATACGTGTGTCTACATATATACCCACTATACATACATACATGTATATGTATATGTGTATGTGTACCTTATAGATACATATAGGAGGGTGTGTTATGGTATCTTTCAGCATCATGCGTATAAAGTATAAAGGGCATAGCGGATTTTGTAGAAAAAATAAGGAAGTCTAACAGTATTAATACTTACTATTTGATGCTATGTACTAATTCACAGCAAGCCCTGATATCGTGTGTCTTCTAACCACATCTGAGCCACCACTGTCCCCTACCTTGACTATAGCAATAGCCTCCTGGCTGGATATCCCCTTTCCCCCCATCTTTTGTGCTCGCTTCTAATCCACTCTCCACACAGGAACCACAGCGGTCTATAGAAAATGAACATCTGACTATGTCATGCCACCTACGTAAGCACCTTTGATAAGGTCCCATCAGGATGAAGTCTAAACTCCTAACATAGCCTCTATGGCTATGGTCACGTGCAAACAGGCCCATGCCACAGGTGCAGCCTCACACGTCGCTCTCACCCAGGGCTACACTCCAGCCAACAGCTTCTTCCAGTTCCCTGAGCAAGCCTTGCTTTCTCTAGCCAGAACCCTCATCGAAGCCGCTCCTTCTGCCTGTAACACCGTCCTCTGACCTTGTTCACTCCTTTCCATCCTTTGGGGCCATATTGAAATCTCACCTCCTCCGAGACTTCCCTACCTCTTGATGTAAATTGGGTTGCCCTGTCAGAGTCTTGATTCCCAACTCCTACATTCCTCTACTATTTTATAATCTCTGCAAGGGCAGCTTCTGCCTCTGTTTCTTTAAATCACTGTATCGTCAACATTTAACACACTGCTTAGCACATGGCAGGTGCTCAAGAGATAATTAAATAAGAACAGCACTGAAAAGAAAGCAGTAGAGCAGTTTCTTCTGGGAGGAAAAATTTCTCAAATTTTATAGCTTAACTTTTAAAATCATACTTTAAAAACGTGAATAGCATCAGAAAATATGAAAGCCAAGCTACCTTCAATTTGCAGTTATTAAAATATTATTTCAATACTCACCAGCAATGCTCTTCCGCTTTTGAAATACTGTATGATGGGGAGCAGAAGGTAACTGGAATGAATTTGTAAGGTTTTCGGAGTCATGATTTGCGGTGGTCCTTATAAATTCCATAGCAGCCTGGAGAACTCTGAACTGTAGTGCAACAGCCATATCTAAAAACAGCAGATACTAGAGTGTTTTCAAGCTATGTGGCTGTCAATGTTTTTATTGAATTATATTTATATTCATGCAATATCTAAATTGTCATAAATTAAAACTTGCTAATCAGCATGGTTCTTGATGGTAACAAACTTTTTTTTAGTATATGTGCTGCCGAAGCGAGCACAACAAACATTTTTTAAACTGTTTTTACAAGCAATTTTAAAGCAAATTTCCAAATGGTCGCTATAAAAAATTTAATGGAAAAATGCCAGTCCACAAATGTATTTCATTTTATATAATTGTTTTAAAGAACAAGTTTTTAATATATAAGGCAAAAGTTTAACCAGAAATTCCTCACATTTTCCTGTTTCATAGTCACATTAATATTTGCCATTAAAGAAAACTAAAGGGCATTATTATTCAACATAAGCCTTTTAATTCTATTTGGTATGAGAAATCAGCAGCTTCTTTGAATGATATGTTGCCAGCTACTAATTACATAAAGGCATCACTTTTTTTTTCTTTTTGCCACTTAAGGAGGCTTCTTTTTAAAGCTGATAGATATCATCACAAATTTAAGTATAAACTTTCAGTAAAATAGTCTCCAAGAAGAAAGAGATTAAGTTCAAATAACATTTTTGACTACTCCACAACTCCCCCAAACTCCATAAAAATTCAATCTTACTTTGTGTCCTCTGGTTTTTGCTATTTTGAAGATATCCAAGCAGTACAATGAGGTCTTCAATGACTCTAAAATATTGTATGCCTGAGGAGCTGCAGGCATGAATTGTAACTGCTACGAAAAGTCGCTGTATATCACAAGCAAGCAATTTGTATTCATTCAAAGGAATGCTAAAGAAAAAGAACAAGTGATTTAAGGCAAAGAGAACGGGTTTAATCCCTGTTCTACCAGCAGTCATTCATGCATGCATGCATTCAGTCAACATTTATTCATGCTTACTCTATGGCAAGTAACATGAAATGCACGCTAGAAATAGAAATAGGAAGGCATGCTTTGACTCCTGTCGAACAGTTTGTCTTGCAGAGGAGCAGACAAGTAAAGAGATAACTATAAACAGTAAATGGTAGAAAGTGTAACATCAGGGGTTAATACAAGATACTGCGGGAAATCACAGGCAGGCTGCTAACCACACTAACAGTGGAGATTTTGTAGGTGTGAGCAGAACATTCTGAGAAGGCTTTGCAGAGAAGATGAATTTAAATCAATTAATTAACCTCTCTGAATCTCACTTATACAAATTATAGTTATTTTAAGGACTCAAAGAGATAATAGATTTGAACATATATTAAACACTTATAAATACCTAATACATATGAATTAGTTACTTCTGTCCCTCAATTTTTAACCTTAATAATCTACCTCAGTGTGTGATATTAAGCATAAATACTAATCTCCATTTACTTTTTCCAAATCAAACAAGAGTTATAAATGGCAATTGTTTGGGTCAATTAATAGAGTCTCATATTAGGGACATTAACTAGGTACAATTTATTTATAAAAACAACAAACTACTTCTAGAAGACGCCTGCAGGCACTCTTCCCAAGTTCTACCAACTTAATGTATTGTAATGTAATCAAGACTAAGTGTCTTAGGAAATACAGTACTTTGTATTTCCTTGTATTTCTTGTATGTCTGGCATATAGAATTGAACTGAGCTGAGTGCAAGGAGTCTCTCTTGTACTCACAGAACCTTTTTGGCCTAAGTATCACCAAGGATATGCTCCATCTTCTCTGCAAGATAGTATTTAGTGCTTGACCATGCCATAAGATGGTGCTTCTGGAGATTTATACTTTAACATTATGCTGATAAAAATGTTACACTGTACATCATAAACGCAAACACCAAAGACACAAAATTCAAATAAAAATGTAATCTCTTATTTTTTAAAGCTGTTATTCAATTTTGTGGGCATCCATTTGCCGATATACCTCAGCAATTAGAAATTAAGTTTTGGCAGTGGACAGTGCTGCAGTATGCTAAAAGTAGGACAGCACAGTGAGTTCAAAGCATAGGCTTTTGAAGTAAGTGTTCAATCTCAGGTTCTCTGCTATTTACTAGCTGTGTGATCTTCACCAACTTACTATCTCTCTAATCCTCAATTTCCTATTCCTATAGAGATAATAATTTTTATAAGACTTTAGTGGAAGCTTGGTAAGCATATTTCAGGACCGCTAAACTTATTCAACTTGTCTTCAAGTTCCAAGTACCTATAAGTAGGTCATATAAATACCATCTCTGTTAACTAAACTTTGTTGAAAATGATGGAAAATATGCCCCTCCAAATTTAATTGGATTAATTTAATCAGTTTTGTAAGAAAGAAATTCTTTGAATGTATTATGAAAAATCAGATGCTTTACCATAACCTATTACTAAAGTTTCCCCTTCCAAAGTATTTGTCAGATGCAGTTTTAAATAACAATTTAAAACTTACTTCTTTTCTAATCCATTCAGGGCTGCTACTGTATTACACAACACGTAGAGGAGACCATTATCCAACAACATATCTGCTACCTTCGAACAAGAATTCAATATTTGGAGAAGAAGTAAAAGAGCATTATGCAAGAGCATGTTGTCATATAGAGAGTTCTCTATTAGTCCCAGAATAGGAATGACAGACCACTTCTGAAAAAGTCCCATGTTTTTCACATCTTCCAGATCAAGTCTATAATAAATAATACACAATTAAGAGCATGTTAGAATTACTTAACCAAGAAAATAAGGAAAACATTGCAATACAGGCCGTTTTGTTTACCTGATTCTGAAGCTATAAAAAATAAACATGGGGAGCAAAGATTCTTAACTTTTTTTAGATCACAGATCCCTGCAACAATAAGATAAAAGGTGTTGCTAGAAATCTGCCCCAAGGTAAATACACCAATATTCAAATGAAACATGTAAACAATTTCATGGCTTCAATTGACTCACTTTAATTTGTCTGTGGGCCCATTAGGTGTCTACAGAACCCCTGCTTTAACGGTCTATATAACAAGTGCACAGGAAAAAAAATTGAGAGTCAGTGAGCTAGTAAAGAGACGGCTAACAAAAGGAATGAGTCTTGAGCTCTTATCCCAATACTATTTGTCTCCGTGATGAAGGGAGACTGTTTAAGCATTCAGTACCTCATTTTCTCATCTGTCAGATATGGGTGGTAATATTTGCCCTACTTTTTCTCAAGGCTGTTGTGAGAATCAAATGAGATGATGCAGAATTGCTGTGAAAGAGCCAAAAGCTGTATGCAAATGACAAGTACTACCGTCATCACTGCAATTAATAAGTACATTCCTCAAGGTGTGAATTGGTCTACTTCATAAGTAGGAGACACTAATAATAATAATAATAATAATAATAATAATAATAATAATGAGACACACATTTCTGTCTATCATAGGCAGAAATACCACTTTAACTTTCCTGTCAAACTTCTGGTTTGGGAGAAATTGTTCTTTTGTTTTGTGCTTGTTCGCTAACCCTTCATTCAGCATTATACCAGGGTCAGAACTCAGTAATTAGCACACCACGAATTCCAGGTGAGGGACTGGCTCTTCTCCCAGGTAGCCTAAAGGCTCTACGGGAAGTGAGGGGCTTCTCCATGGGTCACTCATGGAATCTGATGCTGAGAGCACACGAGCCACCTTGCTGTTCAGTAACCTCCTTGTGTTAAAACTATCCGCCTAATCTTGATCACCTCCGTCTTTCATGAATGCAATATTTATTTGTTTCTAGTGTATAACTAGTGAATGAAATACAAAGGAAGGTGTTATATTAGAAAGAATATCATATGGGGAATAATAAATTGATTCACCAGGAAAATGACTTTTAGCAGATTTTTCCTAAAAGTGACCAAATAATTTTAAGAGTCAGTTTAATAAACTTTACATTTAAGACAAAAGATCCCCAGTTATGGTGGAGGGAAGAACCCACTTACTCTTCATCAAGGCCAATATGTCGACCAAAGAACATCTCTATGAAGCATTCTAACAGCTCCTGAGTTCCCCGATGAAGATACAACTGGTTGGCTAGCAAGGAAAAGCCACGATTCTTCAGGAATTTATCTTTTTGTTCTTTAGATGCTCTATTAAAATATGCATGTAACAGCTAAGGAAAAAAATTCAGACAATTTGGATAATGTATTAAAATTGTATATAATGTACACAAATTAGACAGTGTGTTATACTTGTATTTGTAAGGTATTGTTTAATATCATGTATATAGAACATAAGAAGCTAAAAAACATGCAACCTCCATAGCAAAACAAAACAAACGCTTCTCTGACCACTGTGGAATGCTAAGGATGACCCTGTCTTGGAGACCTTCATACTGCTGTGACGGGGAAACTAGCTCTTTAGCTGAACACGGCCACCCAGTGGCCTGGCAGCCTTAGTCCAGTGTGAGTATAATAGATGATTGTGCCCAATTCTGAAGGGGACAAGTCGGTCCATACTGCAATACGCTTTCCCAGCAAATGTGTGCAAACTCATGTGCTGCTTAACAACAGGCACACGTTCTGAGAAGTGAGTCGCTAGGCGATGGAGTCCTTTGTGAACATCGTAGGGTCTTACACAAACTAGATGGCACAGCCTACTGCACACCTAGTCTGTAGAGTATAACACCGTCATATATGTGGTGGTACATATGGTTGCATACTCGGTCAGTGACCAAAAATATCATTATGTGGCGTGTGTGTGTGTGTGTGTGTGTGTGTGTGTGTGAGAGAGAGAGAGAGCGAGAGAGAGAGAGCGCGAGAGAGAGTGAGAGTGAGAGAGAGAGACAGAGACAGAGAGAGATCTCCTACACCTCTACCTCTATTTCTAGACTTCTTAACAGATTGTTTATCCTGAGCACAGGCCTAAACTTCCACCCTTCGCTAGCATCTTAAATGCAACATGTATAAAACCAATTAATTATTTTTCCTTCCAGACTCACTTCTACCACGGTTCCGACCTCAGGGCAGTAGCATCCTTCCCCTAGACTTCCAGGCTAACCTTTTCTCACCCTGACTCCCCACGTGTAAATATGGAGGTACCTCTCCTCCACTCCAGCGAATGTCTCTCCAATCTGTCCGTCCTCTAACTTCCACTTCCCCAGATCAGGAACTCATCATTTCTCCCCTGGACTACTGTGCTAGCCTGCTAAGAAAATTATTTCACCTCTCTCTCCCCAGCAGTCACTCCCTCACAGTGGTGACAGACTGTTCTTCCCAAAACATACATCTGTTTACTCTCTTACTTAAAAAGCTTTCTAAGTTTACAGCATAATACAAAATACACCTTCGTGTGAATCCTTCCCTGGTTCCCTCATCAGAATTAATGGCTTCTCTTACGCTCCCACTCTTCTTTATTAGCACTGCCATTGAAGCACTCATCACAGAAGCCTCACATTTTCCTTAGTCGGGTATACGACTCTCTCCCTCTAGTGAGGGAGACCATAAATTCCTTTGAATGTAGAGGCTTATAGTATTCGCCCTTATATCCCACATAGCAACTAGCCCACTGTTTTGCACATAAAATGGAAGCTCAGTAAATACTGTGCTGAACTGTAAGTGATTAAACAATATCCTACATCATTCAATTTATCAGTACCTGTTATATACTAGACACGGATGCCTACCCTCTTGGAGCTTGTACTTCAGTGTGGGAGATATTTTTTAAAGTACAAAATAAATTAAAAAGATAATGACAAGATATAAGTAGGATGTGATGACAGAATAAATGAGGAACAGGCCCAGAGGAAGGTTATTTTGAAAGGTGATCAGGGAAGGTCTCTTGGAAAAAATGGCATCTGAGCTAAAACCTGAAGTATAATAAACGTCTGAGATTTGATGCTACACTGCAGGAAAGATCCCCAGTGAACTACGTGTTCCTCATAATTGGTAGACTTAAAAAAACATATTGCTATGAATCAACATATGGAGGAAGGCTTAAGATTAGATGAAAATACATATGAAAATATAAATAAGAAGTAACAAATTGTACCAGTTCATTATTCTCAAGCATAAAATAAAACTTAAGGTCTACTTCAACATACCTATATATTTAAATTATGAATTACACATCTGTTTATTTTTCTGAATTAAAACAACACATCTAGGATTTGCGCTTACTTTAATAACTCCTTGTTGTATAGCAGGTGATGGGTGGTTAACGAGGACTAACAGCACATCGGCTTGAATCAGCTTGTCCATCACGTCTTCAAGCATCACGTCAGGCAGGATGAGAAGAACTCCACTTAAGAGCTCATATAATCCACAGCATATGGGTACCAGACAGTCTTCAGTTACACTAAAACAGACCCCAAAAGTCTTACTAACACAATATCAGGGAGAAAAGGACAGGATGATTACCTTAAGAACTGTGGTGACTATAGTCACGAGCCGCTTAAGGACGGGTCATGTTCTGAGAAATGCGTCATTAGGCGATTTCATCATTGTGTGAACATCATAGAGTGACCTACACAAACCTGGACGGTACAGCCTACTACACACCTAGGCAGTACAGTACACCACCATCGTATATGTGGTCTATCATTGACCAAAACATTGTTATGTGGTACACGACCGTAGTAATAATTTCAACATGTGAAACAGAAGTTACAACGTTTAAACAATATTTCCTGATTTACCTGTGATTAACAAATTTGCCATCTGTTTTTATCACCAGTATTTTCTAGGCGTATGTCTACTAAACACTGTTCTATTCTCCATGAAGTCCGATACCGTAGTCGCTAGCCACTTATGCTATTTAAACGATTTAAAATTAAATAAAAAATTCAGTTCCTCCGTTGCATGAGCCACATTGCAAGTGCTCAATAGACACAAGTGGCCAATGTCTACTATATTGGACAGCACAGGTAAAGCATTTCCATCATCACTGACAGCGCTACTTGAGATGCTTCTGGAAACAATAAATCTTTATAATTTCCCTGAACTGAAGAGTTTTTCTCTAATAACCATAAAGAATTAAATATACCACAAGATTTTTTTTCTTTGAGATCTATTTATGGTTTAGCCTTTGGTTAAATATGGAATTCAATATTATCTAGCATTAAAATAAAGAGAAAGGTATCTTTCTGTTTGTCCTTAATACGAATATAATATTGTATGAAGTGACATAACGAAGACATTTCTAGAAGTGTAGAGATTCTTCAAAGAATAGTAAAAATGTGGAAAGGGACATGCAAAAACAAGCGAGTACCTGTGAGCACCTGTAGTTCGGCTGTAGTTTGGCTCATAACCAAGAGGGAAGGCAAAACTTTCCCAAACCTCAGTGTTCCCATCAACAAGAGTTGGCCAACGGCCGAGGGCTGCAGACCCATTCTGTGAAGGAAAAGCCAGCCCTAGGCTTGCAACAGTGCTGTGGCTTCGCTGGAATGAGGCCAGTCCCTGCAGGTAATCAGGTCGGCGTGGGCAGGACTCATCCCCAGTGCTGTCATCGTCTGATCTGAGTTCTGCTCCCAACTCTTTATGATCTGCTTTGACCACCGGAAATTCCAATGTCCCTTTGGGGACACCATTGACAGAGGCTTGTCCTGAAAGGCCAGCTTCCATCTCACAGATGGTTTTTGCAGACTCACAGCTACTGATGAATGAGTCCTCTGGGCCTTTTTTCAGTGTCTCGGAACTCCCCTGAGGATTCCATTTCGCTGGCTGGGGAGCAACACAACCCGAACTTCCGGTCAGTCTTTGTGGCTGCATTAGAGGAGAAGTAGAAAGTACTGGCAGGCTTTGAGAGCGCCGCAGGCTGGCAACCGTCCATGGAGGGATAACAGTGGAGGAACCGTTTCCTGGAAAAGTAGATAGAAAAATATCACCTAAAAGTCTGTTAGGTGGGACCCCTCCTTTTCTGCACTGTCACAGCCATGGCAGTAACCCGTTCACCCAGCGACATTAAAGAGCCCATACAGGTCAAGATTCCTAGTAACTAATGCTTAAAATTCTTAAGTGCCAATAAAAAAAAGATTCAAAAATAAATTCTTACGTGCCCAAACAATTTTTCTTTTAACTAATTTTTATTCAAATTTTCCAAAACTGTATCTTTTCCTGTCTCCCTAACAAAATACAGTATTGACTGAATAGCTCAAAATCATTAGGGTTGATGGTTCTACTGTAGTGAAATGAAGTGAATTAAGAAAAACCTAATTTACCTGCAGTCACTAGGATGCAGTTTGATATAATGAAAGAGTGTGGACTTTGCAGCCAGCTAGACCTGGGTTCATGTAATAGGTCCGTTAGGTGGCCTTGGGCACACCAGTTAATTATATGAGTGTTAGTTTCTGCAAATGTCCAATGAGGGTTTGGAACACTGACTTTGAAGGTTGCTTTAAAGGTTAAGTGAGATCACATTTGTGATGAACCCAGCACAGTGCCTGGCAAAGAACAGGTGCTCGATAAAAGGCAGTAATAGTTGTGCTTGTTGTTATAACTAGACTAAATGGCCCTAGGCCATTCTCTAGCTCCTCCATTTCTGCAGTCACTTCTTGCTGCTATTAATATTAGTGAGAAATGACAGTTTTTTTCTGTTGTTGCTACAGCTCTCATATGTGCAGCTTCTAATATTCTATGCAGGAGACCAGGAAAGTCACTCATTCTAAGTGCCTTAGACGGAAGTGAATGCTACTCAAGGTGTGCTCTGTGGACCACCGGGGTGGGCATCAGCGCCACCTGTGTGACTATTAGAAATGCACATTCTCAGGCTCCACCCTGGATCTACTGAATCAGAATGGATGAGGGGGAGCCCAGGGGCCCAGGGGGCTGCATTTTAACAAGCTCTCCAGCTGAATTTTTTGCATGTTAAAACTTGAGAAGCCCTGATATAGAATAAATAGGCACTGAATGAACTGCTGTAGGGCATCAAATTTATGGCAAAAAAATAGCTCAGAAGTTTTTCCTCATTGTTTCTGGATTTTGGCAGGAAGGCTAAGGCTGCCAAGAGCTTCTGTTCAAAAGATTTAGAAAAAATGGGGGGAATGACTATATTTGAAAATGTTTCAGAGTGATGCACAATGATTTTAAAAATTGACATTTGCTATAAAATTCCAAATAAAATAATTAATTTTAATAATAATAATTAAAACATAGCCATAAAATATTGTCATAAGAGGCCATAAACTGTGCTAGAGAATAACTGAAACACTTTGGGGGAGAAACAAACTGGAGATCAATGCCTGTACATCTTGTCCTGTCTGTACATATGGCTACCTTACCTGCACTGTTTAATAATTTGTATTGGAGACAGTGACAAGATAAGGGACAGATAATAAAAGCAAAGCTTCAGTGTGGAAGAGGACAGCAGTCAGGAAAGGAAGATGCACAGCCAGTTCACAACCAGGAGACACATACCTATTTTTTCTCTTTTTAACAGTCGGGATGAGATAGTCTGTTAGGAGTAAATTAGGAAGACAGAAAAGCACCGTAAGCTTAAAGACTTGAACATACTTGCTGTGGAAATAGAAGAGGGAATTGCTTCTGAACATACAGAAAAATTACAAGGCAGCCAACATAAAAAGGCCAGCATCCGTGGGAGACCCTGTAACGGCAGGAATCCTCAACAATTACTTTCTCTAGCAGCTTTCAGCAGTGTGAGGATAGTTATATTGAGGCAAGATTAGGGTTTTTCAGGTCAAGAATGCCAAAAGGCCAAGAGAACAAGGAAACGGAAGATAGTATCATGAAAACTACTGGCTAAAGGGATCCAGGCTGAAAGGGAACTTGGGAGATGACCAAGAAACCAGGAAGATAGGAGATTGTGACTGGAGGGTGGACACTGGAGTTTCAGAGGTGGGACGTGTTCCTGCTGATGATGAAGTCCAGGACAGATGCAGGCATATTAGCAGATAAAGTCACAGGAAAGGTCCCAGAGCCAATGGCTGTGAGGCTGGAGCACTGACCGGCCAATCGCATGGCGTGTGAAGTTGTCTAGAACGATGAGTTTAGGTACGAACGAGAGAGTAAGCCAAACAAATGTGGATGGAAAATGGGCCACAGGTTAAACCTGACAAGCTCAGGAGACTGAAAATAACCACATAGGAAGGCGTGAACATAAAAATTCCTAACTAAGGTGGGCCATGGCAGGAAGTCGCATCTTCAGCCTGAAGCTTCCTTCATAAGGTCAATCTCTACCTTAAGTGAGCATGTCTATTGTCTTTTTGCACCTAAGATAACATCCTTAGAATGTTAGTAGTCCTGGTTTCGGACCAGAGCAGGAAACTACAGAATGCCTCATTATTATTCTTGTTTCCTGATTACCATCTCTATGTGCTGTGAAAAGTGAACTATTGACAACCCTGTACTCCCCTATGTGAAAGAAGGACCTGTCTCTCCAATCTACTTTTATCCAATCCCAGAGATTTCCCTGCTTTGCTTTCTCCCACCCCCTAAATCCCCTTAATTTCACGTAATCCTCCTCCTTTGATTCTACTTATAAAATAAGTGCAAACCACCATTTTGAGAAGCATTTTCTCAGTCCGTTGAGATTTTTTTTTTTTCACTTTTATTTATTTATTTATTTTTTCTTTTCTTTTCTTTTTTATTTTTTTTAAATTAAATTTATTGCGGTGACAATTGTCAGTAAAATTACATAGATTTCAGGTGTACAATTCTGCATCACATCATCTATAAATCCCATTGTGTGTTCTTCACCCAGATTCAGTTCTCCTTCCATCACCATATATTCGATCCCCCCCATCCTCATATCCCACCCCCCACCCCCCGTTGAGATTTTGCTTCTGGGCAATTGTGGTCAGTTTGGCTCAAATATAATCTTATAAGCTTTTTCTTAAGCTGGTTGTTTCTTTTGTCGACACAAACTTTTGAAGACAGTGGGAAAATAAATTAGCAATTCAATGAAATACAAATGACTATGATAAGACTGAACAGAGAGCTAGAGAGCAAGATGGCACAAGCCCTACCCATTTCCCAGAGCATCTCTTGTTATATTGAGAGTCATGATACCAGAAGGCAGTGATTCCTTAAATATATTCTATAATTTTTAAGTTTAACCTTCCACTTATTTAGTCTGAATATCAGGTGATACTATACTGCCAAAACACGGACACTTACGTACCTATTAATATTCAGAACTAAATTGGGAAGGGTTATACTTTCGTTCTTGTTATTTTTACCTTCAGGTGGTGAAGCGGTAAAAGCAGACGGGCTTATTAGCATCAGTTCAGGGCTGGGGGCAGCCTTCCCACTGCCGCTGGAATGCCTCAGGTGCATGATCGACTCTACTTTCTCCTGGAAGATCTTGCCATCTAGAATTGAAAAAAAATTTGACACAGTAGAATATTTAAAAAGGATTAAAAAAAATTAACTTTAAAAGCAAATCATTAAATACAAAGTTTTACAAACAGATGTTCAAAGTGAAAAAAGTACTGCATACTTTATACATATTTGATCTGTGAGTACATCTGACAATTTCTTACTATAGATTTTTTGTTGATAACTAGCCATAGTAACTCCTATTTTCCTTGAATTCTGGCTGTACTTATAGTTATTTCTATAGTTGAACAGCTTACTGTTCATTTTTTATGTTAATCTGATCTCTCTAAAGAGACTGTTCATCTCTTCATTCATTGAGGAAAGGACTGTGTCTTATGTTTTTATACATCCCCTTCAATGTTCAAAATGACTCCAAAATTGATACCTACAGCTTAATCTTCCTTTCTGAGCTTCATACTTATAAATTCAATTGACTTCTTAAGCGCACCACAAATGCAACAATCTAAACCTGAATCATCTTTCTGCCCTAAATTCATTCCTCCTGTTTTGTTTGCTGGTTTGTTTGGTAGAAGCCCCCATTTCCCAAGTAAAAACCTGGAGCCACTTTTGACCACTACCTTTCCTTTACCTACATGAAGTCAGTCTCCAGGTTCTACTGACTTTATTTCCTGTTTCTTGAACTCTTCCATCCCTAGCACAGTGCTATAGTGCAGGCTCCTAACACCTCTTACCTGGATTATTGTCACAGACTCCTAAACGGTATCCGTGACGGACATCTGGTCACCCTCAAATTCATGTTACTACCAGAATTCTACCAAATGTCATCCCCTGCTTAACACCTTCCAGGGCCTGTGTTGCCTCCTTACCACTCTGGATCAAGTCCAAGCATCTTATCTCCACCATCTGTCCCCAGACCCTTTTCCAGCCTTTTTTTTTTACATTACACTTTAGCAATACCTGTTTCTCATAGCTCCCTATCAAGCTGTTTGCTTTGCCTGGGAGGCCCTTCCCTTCAACTCCTCCCCATCATTTAACACATTGCGTACGGCGGGGTTTAAATCCCTCGTGAAGATTCTCGTGATCCGTATGCAACGTGTTAAGACTCAGAGCACGTATCACCTCCTCCAGGAAGCATCCCCTTACCGTGCTCTATGCTACCAGAAAACAAAATACTTATATCACTGTGCTTTCCACGTGGTGTAATTATGTGTTTATGCCTCACTCCCCTCTCCTAGGCTGTGAGCTCCTTAAGGGATGGCACCATATTTTACCCATCTTTGCAATTACCCTGCTCTTAGAATCTTGACAGTACTTTATTCACTGCGTGTTGAATCTAACACAAAGTCATGCTGTCTAATTTCATTTGGATTTTACTGCTGCTGAATCGTTTTATTCATTTATCACATTCCTTAAAACGGCTGTTTACAACCAGTTTTCCCCTCTAAATTTACTGTTTAGCTTCCTCATAGTATAGTCTTGCTTGCTTTCTTACCACGTTACATTTTCCTGGTTCTTTTAGAACTCTAATTATTCCATCTTTTCCTTATACTGATGACTCTTTCTCATCCCACCCTCCAAATAGTACTAATACCAATAGTTCTATCCTGAGCTTCCATTCTCCTTCCCTTGCTCCACTTGTCTTCAGTGGTCGCATCTATTTTTAGAGCTTCGACTCCTTCTATGTGGGTTGTTTCTCTTTCCTGAATTTTACTGCAATAATTTACTTACACCACATCCCTCGGCTCAAAACAAACAGACACAAAACAAAACCCTTCAATGACCTCTAACTAGAATGTTACAAGTTTAAATTCTCTGGCCTTACATTCAAGAATCCAATTAATACGACCTTAGAGGGAAAAAAGAAAGGATGGTCGCAAACGATATTTATGGTATTGCTCACTACTCCTCTATAGAGCCCCTATATTTAGGTAAAAGTCATTAGTCTTTATTTTCTCTATTTTTCCTTCCTTTACATCATTCTCTTCACCTGGAATGCTAGTTCTTCAATCTACCTATCAAACTCTATCTAAATTCTTCAAAGTCCATGTCATACATGTAAATTAAATCTTCTCTCACCACAGCTGTCTGATGAAACCTTCACTCCTCTGAAATCTAATTAGTTCTTCTTTTGCGTCTATTGGGTACTTACCAAATATTGTTTCTTACTATAGTTTAGTATATGTTTCCCCGTGGCATTTAAGCCCTCTGAAGGCAGAGACCGTGTCTGGTTCATGTCATAGCCCTCTGCCCTGTCCCAACCCCAGTATGTAATTAGGGCAGTTTCTAGCACACAGAGGCCATTCAGTGAATATCATACAAATGTGGATGAAATGGGAAGAAAAACAAAAATGGAGATAGCCAAGATCTAACAAAAAAGATTATACCTACCTATGTGCAAAGAAAAGTAGAAGTTTGTGGGGTTGTGACAAACGTAAGTATTAGTAGGAGGGTGAACTGCTAAAAGGAAATTGAAGATAATTGTCAATAATTCCAAGTCTGGAGGAGATCCAAGGACTTCTGCTATAATTTTCACAAATGATCTACAAACCTCTCGGGGCATGGATGTAAGCTGCCCCTCTTTGTGTTCCTGAAAAAATAAAAACCAAACTCCTTTTAGATTTAAAGAGAATTGTCAACTTAACCAACAGTTTTCATTTAAGCAAGATATTCCTTCTAAGATAGGATTGCGTTGGTTTACTTCTCTGGTCTGACCATATTTACCATTACATTGCATTTCTATTTCTCAATTCAAGGAATCCTGCTATTAAACACTCACTGAAACCAATGGCAATTCAATTCTAGCCCATTTATCTTAACCGACTGAGGCAAAGTCGTATTCTAGCACTCACAACCAGGGACTCAGCTGCCCACGTCTGCGTTCTGGCTCCTCCACTCACTAGCTGTATGATTTGGGCACGTTCAATATCCCCATGCCTCAGGTGCTTTATATACTCTGGAGTCACCCCAGTGTTACTTCATGCGGTTGTTATAAGAATCAGTGACGTAAACTCTTAGACCAGTGCCTCACATGTGGTAAGCCCCACGTAAATGTCACTACCACTGGTGGCGTTATCACTACTGCCACTACTACAACTGCTGCTGCCACTATGGGATCAGAGGGGAAATTTCTGATAGACCAAGCCCATGACGTTAACACAGTGTTGCCCCAGTCTGCAAAGCGCTTTCTCACAGCAGCTGAGAGGTTTGATCCCTCATTTCTAGACTCTAAAGGCTCAAGGTGGTTACGTCTCTGAGCATGGAAACCACACAGAAAACGTGCAGGTAGTGCGGCCATGACTCACACTCGGACCTCGGCCTCTTTCTACTGCATCGCTGCCGGGAATAATGCCAACTCATTACTACAAGTAAAGATGGGTATAAGTAGATTATAGTCTCTAATCCCACCTCCCCAGTGGGTAGCAGCTGGCCTCCAGATGAAGGCAATGGGAGTTAAACTTCCTCATCTCCCCTCCCCCATATCCAAATATATGCTATATCTCAACAGCCACTCCTCTTCAGAAGTAAAATCTAGATGTTAACTTGGAAACAGTTCAGTCTGATTCAGATGTACTAAGAGAATACAGTGTACAGAAGAAGCACAAAACCCCTTTGCCAAGATCTCACAGCTGCCATGACCAGCCCAGGGTGACAACGCGGTCTCCTGGCTTCCAGTTCAGTGCGGTTTCTGCTACGACCCTCTGCACTTTTCTAAATTGTGTCCTTGTACCATCCCACTCTCCTGGTGGCCACCTCACTCATTCCTAACGCCATCCCAGCCCAGGTTTCCTCAATCTTGCCCTCTCTACTGACTCCTGACAAATAGTTGCTGGTATCCTATTTCTTAAAAAAAAGCACACACACAAAATCTATGAACTTGACCTGTAGGGATCTTTTTGTTAGCATTCTGCTAACATTCTGCTCTTTCCTTCTGGTGCTGGACTTTTAATCATTTATTCTCACCGCCTCCAGTCATTCCACTGCACACGCCGTCACCTAAAGTCCCCGACATCTGGCTCTTCTTCATCTAATGAAATTCTGCCAGCCATTCAGCACATCTAACTTAACGGTCCTTTATGCTACGTGTTCGTTAAATTTTCTATATTATTTGGCATAGAGACCACCTCTTTCGTGGCAGGTTCTTCTCCTCTGCCCACCTTGGCTTTCACTTTACTGAGTTTCCTGGTTCTTCTCTCACCTCTTCGATGACTCTTTCCATATCCCTTTCTTTCACCTGGAAAATGGACGTTTCCTGAAGTGCATGATCCTCTCACTACATTTATTTCTCTTTAGTGCTTACCTATCCCCATGGCTTCGCTCTTACACCAGTAGAGACCATTCCCAATGTCATTGTCTAAGTCTTCTCCCCAGTTCCAATCTTGCACATCTCAGTACCTAGCCGTCACTGCCACTGAATGTCCCCCTGTAATCTCAAATGCAGAGGGTTTAAAGGACAAAACTGGCACGTGCCATTCTTCTCTCTTGAATGATGCTATCATTCTTATAGTCCTCCAGTATGAAAGTTTACATTATATATTTGATTCTCCTGCAGCTTCTACTTAGACAGAATCAAGACCCATTAATTCTGCCTTTACAATCTCCTTCATATTTGCTCCCTACTTTTATCCTCCCATTCTTATCACCAAAGTTCAGGTTCTTTAGACTGTACTCAAGACCTAATAAGACCACCTCACATCCAATATACTACCAATTTATTGAACTTCCTTAAATACTCTGAGATACCTTAAAGGTAACAATTAAGTTTATTTCTTTATGCACTTCCCACAATACCTATCAGAAAGCTATTCTTAATAAATAATTGTTAATTTGATAAATAGACTCTTTAAATGAAAAAGGATGAGGAATATATTTTTCAGGAAAGGGAATTGGTATCTGGATTTTTCTAGCATTTTTAGAAATAATATGGATGTAAGAATATAAATTGAAATCTCCAAATTTATACATGTTACTTTTCTGACATGAACAGACTGAATAAGAACTTCACACTGTCATATGAACTCACTGAAACTGGCCAAGTTTCAAAATGGATATGCAAAACTGATGCACAAACGATACATGAAATATTCAGTAAGCAAGAGATCTGAGAGCATTTTACTGTATTCTAGAAGACAACAGTCCAATTTACCACAGGGGCCAAGAAAGGCAATAAACATTTTTGATTTTGCTTTTTTAGGATTCATTCATTCAACAACACTTACTGGGTGGGTGCCTGTATGTGCCAGGAACTGGGATTACAGTGTGATCAACAAAAATATTATTCCTGTCCTCAGATGGTGTGGGGAAGATGTTAGGAAAATTCACCTTCATTGGCTGATATAGCTTCCAGAGCTGATACAGCTTCATTGTTTCATTTTGTCTGTTTCTCCCTCATGAGGTGATGGTAGTTCTCTCATGAGGTGATGGTTTGGTTTGTCTTCATAAGGTGATGGTAGTTCCCTTATATAAGGTGATGGTTAGGGTTAGCTTTTTGTTCCCTCACATGAGGTGCTGTTGTTTTTCTCCTCATGTGAGGTGATGGTTAGCTTAGGGTTAAGAAAATTCTCCCTCATCTCATCCCTGGCAGGAGAGATATGGGATAATACTGTTTTCTGTATCACCTACATCACCAGATGAGGTGAAGAAGTAACTAAGTTACATCAGAGTGACGTAACAGGCATGTTGACAGGCTTTGGAAGGCTTTGGGCCAATGTTCCCAGGTGAGAACAGTAGGTATTGTTTGTCCAAATGATCCGGCTTATCCTTCAGCCAGATAAGCCACATTTTTATCACAGTAACTGCCGACCCTCCCGGAACTGACCATTCCCTGCTGAGGTGGGGGAGGCTGGAACAAGAAACTTGGCTCAAAAATACGTCTGAAGAGCTATATAAGACAGACCTCAGATGGCAGTGCATTGGTCATTCGTCATCATTCTGGCATTGGCACTGGGAACTTGTATGCAGCTTGCAGTATCAAGAAATGCCCTGACCTGCAGCCTGGTGAGGTCTGGCTGGTTCCTGACCTCTCCACTGTTGTTTCCCCACAGTTTGCTGAGCTTCTTTGGCATAACATTGTTATCAATCTGTATAGTTTAGTCTGAACTGCCTTTCTCGGGAACTTGTATGCAGCCTGCAGCAGCAGGGGACTCCCTGATCTCCAGCCGCAGGCCAGGTGAGATCTGGTTAGTTCCTGACCTCTCCAGTGGTACTTTCCCACAGTTTTGATGAGCTTTTGGCATCTACTGTAATAGCTGCTATCCTATAAAATGTATTACTGCTTTTAGATGCTCCCTATTAACTTTCTTTGTATATTTGACCAAGTGATTTTTGATCAATAGCATATATATATATATATATGAAAACCTTTTAAACTTGTGTGTGTGTGTACTCCTTTGTTTTCCCCGCTTGTCATTACAGAAGGTTTACAGAGGGAAATAAATTATAATGCTATAAATGACAAAACTAACAAATTGTATATGTGCAGAGTGAGAACAAGCATAGAAAGGGGAAAGGTTGACTGAAATGAAAAGGGCAGGGAGGGCTTCTCTCAGGAAGTAAATTTAAAGTTGAGGCAGAAAGGACAGGCAGGAGCTGGCCAGATGGAAGGAATGGATCGATAACTTTCAACTCTCAGAAGGAATATCACGTGCCCTGAGGTGGGTAAAGGGTCACTGTTGAAGGAAGAGAAAGAAAGCGTGTGTGCGTGTGTGTGTGTGTGTGTGTGTGTGTGTGTGTGTGTGTGTGTATGGGAGCTGCAGTGGCATAAAATGAGGCTGGAGTGGCAGCAGATCACACAAGCCTTATAGATATTGTCACAGCTTTTGGATTTTATGCCAAGTACAATGAAAAGTCACTAGTGCCACCAAAACAGGCATTAAAAACATAAAGAAAATATTACTGACGCCATGGAACATCCATATTCATCTGACTTGACCGAGTTCTAATAGATGCTCAGACACTGAACAAACAGATGGACAAACTTGAAAGAGCCCAATACACCAAACAAGCTGACAAAAGGATATCTGTGAAGGCAGAGAAAAAAATGTAACTGCCGTGTTTCCCCGAAAATAAGACCTAGCTGGACAATGGGCTCTAATGCATCTTTTGGAGCAAAAATATAAGACCCGGTCTTATTTTGCTATAAGACCGAGTCTTTGATATGATATGATATAATAAATATAATATAATACGGGGCCTTATATTAATTTTTTGCTCCAAAAGACGCATTAGAGTTGATTGTCCAGCTAGGCCAGGGGTGTCCAAACTTTTTTCAACATTTTTCACCAAGGGCCGTATGTGGTAAAATACACAAATAGCCGGGCCACTCACTCGAGGTGAAGTACGTATTGCCTCACCTGGTTTATTTAATTAAACTAAATATATTTTTGGAATTTGCTGTGGGCCAATTAACAATAGATCATGGGCTGCAGTTGGCCCGTGGGCCGCAGTTTGGACACCCCTGGGCTAGGCCTTATTTTCGGGGAAACAGGTAGAAGCCAGACCACAGCACAGACACTAAAATGCAACTGGTGAAGTCAGTGCCACTTTTCAACATAATATTTTGGATCTATTTTCAACATACTAATTCTAGCACACATAATAGCTCTTCAGCCAATACATACTTATAACAATACATACTTGTACTTGTTATTTAAGGACTGTGAAAACAAGTTTTAGTTAGCAATAATCGTGCCTCAGATAAACCTTCTTGCCTACAATACCGCCACCATGCAAGCTTGGAACAAGCTAAAATTTCACTATAGTTGATGTTCAAAAGACGACAAAATTATTATTATATCCCAATAGAAAGGAGAATCTCAGAATTCATAATTGTTGTTCTTTTGTAATTGAGTTAGGAACAATGACAGTGTGAAGATCAAGCTCTAAGAGGCAGGGGTTGAAAAACTCCTATATTATTTGTTAAACAAGGGATCTGGGAGAACAGGGAAGATAGAAAAGAGAAAAATTCTATTGGAAGTCCCACAGAAATTTGATTCCATTGGAAGTCCCACAAAAATTTGATTCCATTAAACAGGAGTAACTGCAGAAAATATCTCCAAAAGTAAAGCTACATGAAAAGTACCTGCAAAACCTGACAAGTCAGCAGAAAGTGATGAACGACTCGTGCTTTCAGTAACTGCTTGACATTCAGCATCTGCTGCTGGTGATCAGCTCGGATGAGCATCTCCAGAGCCGCTAGCAGGGTTTCCCAAACACCTTGCTGAGAAGAGAAACACGCACACCAATCAGCACATAGTTACTGAAAAACATGCTACGTGCTTTTTAAAAGACACACAGCATATCAGTTTAAGATTATGTATATATTCAGGGTCAAAGATTAAATTTGTCCGAAAAGGAAATCTTAAAATTTATTCCCAATTTTTTGGTCAATATTTCATTTTCTAAATACTTATATTAAATGCAGTATTACATTAGGTGCTTTAGTACATTAACTTTTCTGTGGCATTAAATGTATGTAATATTTTCGAAGGTGAATTATCTTGAGATTTATTCAATACAGACCATGACACCTTACCAATATAATTGTTGAAAAATAATTTATTTTCAAAGAGCATTATTAAAAATGTATAAACTTCAATGCTAATTTGTGCAGGCAGCATTTAATCAAATAATTTTAGAACAAATTATACTAAATTGAAAGTCACTGACAATATGAAAATTCTGCATTTTTGGATTAATTTACTTTTAAGGCCAAATGATAGAATTTTCTGCACAATTACAAACTGTGCATCTTCAAACAGTACTTAGCATCCTTTTAATGTACCTTAAAATGCTTCTTCCATACTGAATCAATCTTAACTTATCCATAATAATAGAGAAAAAGGAATCTTATACAGATAACAAATACTGAAAAGATAATCTTCATTTTATTACCCCAAATGATCTTTCAACAAAGCTGTTAACAAACAGCAAAATTAACTGGCTTGGGCTACAGGTTTTGCCCTTCCTGCTGCCATTATCTGATGGTAATGGACAATAAGAAGCCCAAGGAATTGACAGTTTTATCACACTATTCTAACCATGGCCTCTCTCTTCATAAGATTGGGCCAAGATGCCTGAAAAAAATTGCATATGAAAACTGGAAGACAAGGCAGCCCAAGTATGAAAACTTGATTCAGGTCTGAAAAACAGTATGAAATAAAATAGTACCAAAGTAAACAAACACCCACAACGAAAAAACAAACTCAGTTAAAAAACAATTAGGAAAAAAAACCATGGAAGTATTTGTATCACTTTTGAATTCAATAAAATTTTTTGGTTTTTTTAATCAAACAACCACAAATTAGCAACCTCCTTTGAAATACTAAAACAATTGCCTAACATTTATTAGTTTCAATCTTCCAATCTACCGATTCTTTATTGTATGTCTAGATTTATACTGCCTTTGATCCAGTTTGTTACACCACATACTATCACTATGTTCATTTGCTTTCTCTCCTGGCAACATTGCACATATCTTTATGCATACATATATATGGAGTTTTTTAAATTCTGAAAATATTTATTCAGAATGAGAAAAGAAATCACAACAAATTACAAAATTTTAAAAACTGACAAATGCCATAAAATCCAGAAAAAGCAATAGTGAGGTTAGCTGCTTGACACAGCTCCATAATACTTTCCCCATGTGTTGTGGCAGCATAGTATTTGATTGCTTCCTCATACAACAGTAATTTTGTAAAATAATTTTCTAAAGAAAGAATAGAAAATTAATTCCATCTTTCCTTTAGCATGTTTGGTCAAAATTTATTTTTATTAATGATAAAATTAGAAAAGTTTCTTTCGGATTCACAAGTCATTACTGGTAATGAATAAATTTTGGGGGACTATTGTCAAATTTGGGAATAACCAATTTTTTAAAAATTCTAAAGGTATGAATTCACTTTGAATTGGTCTTTGTGTTTGATGAGAATGTTTTTATAATCTAAATTACTCTATAATCTACACTCTACAATAGAACTAAGCAGTCTGGATGAGCGTGTATTATGAAGACTGTTTAAAACCAGGGCAGACAGGAAACAGCCCTATATTCATTCCCTGACTGGGTCCTTGTGCAGACCAGCCCATCCATCCAGTGTTGAGATGTTGTGCCCAGACCTAAGAGAAAAGCATGCTCCTCGGTTTATGCCTACGAGGAAGAAGACTGCACAGCCTTGCCAGCATACAGCTCCCTGCCTCCTGGGCAACCTAGCTCCCCTACTCAGAAGTGTGTCCATTTCCCTCTCCTTGACCTGACTTCCCAGACTCTTAGCAGGGTCCCCTTCAGAGTTTATGAAAAACGCATGTCTCCAATTGACTCAAATGAGCCCCATGTTCTCTTGCTATTCCCAGACAGCCCAAGTTCTGATTCTGACCCTCCAGTTCAGCATTACTCATGGCTGCTCAAAACACTGCAGAGAAAATAATTTGTTCTGTTCTCCAGATGAATGATTAGATGAATATTTAAAAGTACAGGCCTTTCTGTGCAGGAAAGGAAACAATCGACAGAGTAAAAAGGCAACCTAGGAATGGGAGAAAATATCAGCAAACTATATATCAGAGAACAGATTAATATCCATAATATATAAAGAGCTCCTACAACTCAATAACCAAAAAATCCAATAATGCAATAAAAAAAATGGGCAAAGGACTTGAATGGGCATCTCTACAAAGAAGATATACAAATTGCCAACAGGTGCATGAAAAGATGCTCATCGTCACTCATCATCAGGGAAATGCAAGTCAAAACCACAATTAGACATCACATCACAACTAACAGAATGGCCACTACCAAAAAACCAGAGAATAACAATTGTTGGCCAGGATGCGGAGAAACTGAAACCCTGCACACTGTTGGTGGGATTGTAAAATGGTGCAGCTCTTACGGAAAATAGTATGGAGATCACTCAAAAAAATACAACCACTACATGATTCAGAAATCCTACTTCTGGGTATTTGTATTCAAAAGAATTGAAAACAGGATCTTGAAGAGACATTTGCACTCCCATGCTCATTGCAGCATTATTCACAGTATCCAAGAAGTGGAAGCAAACTAAATGTCCATCGACAAATAAATGGATAAAGAAAATGTGTTCTATACATACAAGTCTTTACTCAGTCTTTAAAAAGAAAGAAATAAATCTTGTCATATGCTACAATATAGATGAACCCTGAGGACATAATGCTAAGTGAGACAAGCCAATCACAAAAAGACAAATACTGAATGATTCCATTTATATGAGGTATCTGAAGTAATCAAACTCACAGAAACAGAAAGTAGAATGGTGGTTGCCAGGGTCTGGGGGAGGGGAGACGGGGAGTTGCTGTTCAATGGGGACAGTTTCAGTCAAGCAACATGAAGCAGTTTAGAGGTCTGCTGTACAACAAAGTGTATATAGTCACGGCTGTCCTGCACGCTTCAAAATCGTTAAGAGGGTAAATTTGCGTCATGTGTTTTTTTTACCATTAAAAAAAAGTACATGCCTCTGCTTTATTCCATATCTTCCAGTCAAGCAAAAGCTCCTCGAGCAGCTTAACATCTTGGATTATGGCATTAGACTCCACATCCAACTGAAACTCTCCATTCTCATTGATAAGAAGAATATCGTCACCACAGCAACCTTCAAGAAGGGTCTATGGAAAATTAGCATTAACACAAGATGCATTAATAATCAATTAATCCCAAAGTTCAACAGAAAACAGTAAACTTTCCATCTTAGCAATCATAACATTAAATTCAAAGGAAAACTGATGAATAAGTCAAAATTTCACAGAGTATCTTTAACTTGTTTTTGCAAAACAATTCAAATAATTAGAAAAACACAAACTTTCAAATGTTTGTATACGATTACCCAGTTTCAAACATGGGGTAAATTAAACCACACTCTATTTTCATTTTTTAAATTCAACAGATCTCTTAGGCTATACAACTTTTCCCCCAAAAGTGTAAGGACTCGTGCCACAAATTTATAGACGTCGACAGTGTAAAGAGTGAGGCGGTGGAGGCACACAAGTAGGTAGAGGTGTCATTTTTGCCTCAGGAGTAGTACCCTCAGAGAGAAATACTTTCACAATGTTACCAATCGCCTTTAGCCAGAAAGGTATTTAAATATATACTGACAGCTGGATCGTAATAAACACTAGTATGTCTTTAAAAAACTAAATCTATAGCAGCATGACCGCATGGAAATGGCAGAGCACTGGGTTTTCTCCCTGAACTGGGAGTTGAAACAAACAACAGTGCCTCTGAGGAGCTCAATTCCAACATGTACAGGGTGAGGGGCCAGCCTAGGAGACATCTCTGGGCTCATTCTGACCCCAATTCTACGAGTTTATTTTTTTTCCCTCTTACTCTTCTAAAATGCTTTAAAGAAAATCAAAATGTAATTATTTAAATGATGGGGGGGGGGGGAACCAGGAGAGTACCTTAGTTTCATTAAATCTACACTACTGAGATTCCTTCATTTTCTTCAGGAAGAACTGAAACACAAATCTATTACTGGAAGACATTAATGAAGAGAGAAGTATCGCTGTATGAAACTATGAGAATAAATGTTATGAGGACGTACCTTCAAAATGTGAAAGCCAACGGTGCATTTTTGTTTGATCAACACCTGATGAATCATGGAAAGCCCATTACAATTTTCTAATTCATGCATTCTCTGTTGATTGTATTTAATTAATGAGAGTATAACTCTCAGTGCTAATGCTTGAGTTTCTTCACAGCTACTGAGTTCCACAACCTAAAAAAAAGTGGATATAATTTTCTAATTTCTTGAGAGTACAAATTTAACGTGTGATTATCTACCACTATGTAATATCAATCCATCCATTTCATTTGAAAGCTTCTTTTTATTGCTCACACTTTCTTTGTAATTTAAGAATTATAAATAAACAAAATGAGGAGACATAAATTCCATGTTCTGTAGTCTCTTAAAAATATCATAAATGAACTAAAATAACATCAATAACTGTAGAAGTCAGTAGCATTTTATTAGTGATCTGAAATGTCAGCAAAATGCCTCAAATATTTGATAATGAGTCAATCAACAAAGAGCCTCTGCGTTTGCGCTGAGAGAGAAAAAGGAGTAAGAGGCACGACATTTGCATGCAGCGGGCCTCCTGTCTAGTCAGAAGAGAAGATGTATGTACACAACCATGGACTAGGCCTCGTATTGCAAAGCAACCAACACTTTTGCACAACTACTATATGTGAGGAACACCCTTTATTGTCATGATAAAAGGCAAAGAAGAATGAGACACCAAATGCCCTCACTGGGGGCACAGCAACTACATCTGACCCCACTCGCCAGGTTGGAAGCCTGCACAGAGGGAAGATGGCCTGGGAAGAGCAAAATCCTAGAAGTAGGGATAGGCGGGCAGCTGGGGCAGGAGACAGTCAGGAGAAGCGTAAAGGTCTGCAACTGAAAGGTCACGGTTCTCCCAGGACGCTGCAGGTTGCCTCTATGGCTGGATGGTAATTAGGCACAGTAGCTGGGTTATGCATGCAAGGATTTTAAGGGGACTGACTATTTTTATAGGGGAGGAGGAAGGATACTGAACAGGTTTCTAAGTTTTAAATGTGAAAGCATACTTTCAAAGTCTTACATGTATGTAAGATAAAAAAATTAACCATTTTCTCTAGGATCTAGTCACTGTGTAACAGCAATCATAACAAATTTATATTCAATAACTTGAAAGAAGAAAAACTAAGGGTGTATGTTTTGAAATTATACAAAGCTGTAAAAGTACATCACAAAATGTTGATCAGGAGTTAAACAAAGAGCCTTTCATTTTAAACCACTAAAATCTATTCAACTAGATACTCAATGCAAAAAAAAAAAAAAAGGTTCAAGGGCAGATGGCTCAGTTGGTTAGAGCTCCGAGCTCTCAACAACAAGGTTGCCGGTTCAATTCCCGCATGGGATAGTGGGCTGCACCCCCTGCAACTAAGATTGAAAATGGCGACTGGACTTGGAGCTGACCTGCGCCCTCCACAACTGGATTGAAGGACAAAAACTTGACTTGGAGCTGATGGACCCTGGAAAAACACACTGTTCCCCAATAAAAAGTTAAAAAAAAAAAGTGAAACAGTTTAAAAAAAAAGTTTTGAAAAAGGAAGAGGAGGAAAAGGCAGTGTGGTGAGTCAAATTCTAACAAAATATTTATAGGAACAGTAACAATACAATAACAATAAACACTGATTTGTTGTCCCTTATTGCAAAATTAGTCAAAAATGATTACATTAAAGAAAGAATGCCGCAGGCAAGGAGACTGTGAAGATTTGATAATGCTGCAAAAGTTATACTTAGGGATACGATTCTGAAGATGAACCAGGGCTGCTTTAGTGGTAAAAGGACACGGACCCCCAGGAAGTAGAGATGGTTTGTACTGAAGTGAGAGCACTTGTACGCCCTCTTTCGGATCTCAGCCATCCCTGAAACAGTCAGTATACACTTACTGACTGCCTAACTATGCCAGGAAAGATACTGTCCCTGCCCTCAGATGACTAAACAGAAGAGAAAATTAAACAATTTATTCTAATATAGTACTCACATCATGAGTCAAACTTTTTATATTTCTTTGCTTTAAAAAAAACTTCAAACTCCAATAAATTAAATTATTTTTTTGTACTTATTTGTTGACCCTTGTGTTTTTCCATACATCTCGAAGCTTCAAGGGAAAAACAAGTTTCACAAACCTTCTTTTAAAGAACACATTTCTTGTATATTATCACTACAGCATGTATTTCTTTTCCTCTGGCAATTTTAATCTTATAATTTAACATTGAATTGTTCTAATTACATTTCTGGATAACAGAAAACTTCTAAAATATTCAGAAATGAAAAGAAACTTTAACCATCTGTGGCAGAAAGCTTGATGGCACCCTGAATAGGTGATTTTTTTTTCATCTTAGAAGTTTAATATAGTTGATGTATATGGCTTTGTTTTATAATAAAAAAGAAACCCTAAAATTTATCAATAATGAAAACATTTCTCTTCAGATAAAACTATAACCAACGATTCTTACCCTGGCAAAGAGAAAAACAAATATCCCAGTCCCCCCAATCTCGTGCAGAATGCCTTGAATAGTTTTACATTCAGTAGGCCGGAGGTTCTTTAGATGATGAGGTTCTAATAAGGTGCTCTGAACTTCTTTGGAGCTGAAGGGTCTTTGAGAGAGCTGGGTTTTCACTTGACCTTTAAGTCGAATAACTGGTTCATAGATGGTGTACTGAGCAGGACAGTACGTTGTATAAACAATCGAAAGGCTTTCCTGAAACACAAATATTTTCCTTCAGTAACTAAACACAGTGCAAAATAAATATTCCAAAGTAAAAATACACCCAACAAATCTTTTTCTTTGTATTAAAAAAGACAGAGACTACATTAAACAAGATGAACATGAGAAACAAGGTGGCTCCCCAAAAGGAAAAGACCAGTTTCATTCAGCAGTGATTTACAGTATAAACCACATCAAGGCTGAGAGACTCCAGTTTTGATCATTTGAGAATAAACATGAAATTACACGTACTCTTACTACTAACAACAGCTAAATCTCATACCACACCCGTGACATACCAGGCACTGTTCTGTGTACATAAATATCAAACAATCTTTACAACCCTATGAAACGGGAAGCCTTGATCAATGTATTCAAAATTTTGGCTTTGAATTTGCTCCTGGGCTGGCTACTCATTTAAAGCGACTCTAAACCACATCTTTCCTTCTATTAGAATAAAATCCCAAGACTCAGCACACCTAACTAAAATTGAAAGAACTTTGAACATTTCTCCCTTGCAGAGGGTAGTTTCAGTCAGCTTCTGCCTCCCTGTCAAGCTTCTAATAACTCCAGTCATCCCTTCATATCCGTGGGGTATACGTTCCAAGACCCCCAGTGGATGCCTGAAACCAAGGACTGTTCTGAACCCTATACATACTGTTTTGCCCTATACATGCATACCTATGATAAAATTTAATTTATAAATTAGGCACAGTAAGTGATTAACAAGTAATAAAAGATAACAATTATAACAATGTAATAGAAGTTATGCGAATGGCTTTGGGGCCATTATTAAGTAAAATCAGGGTGACTGGACGCAAGCACTGCGGTATTGCGATAGTAGATCTGATCACCTAGGCAGCTAATGGGTGACTAATGGGTGGGGAGCATTGGCTGCGTCGAGATGCTGGACAAAGGGGTGATTCGTGTCCCGGGTGGGATAGAGTGGGACTACGTGGGATTTTATCATGCTACTCGGAATGTCACACAATTCAAAACTCATGAATTGTTTATCTGTGGAATTTTCTATTTAATATTTTTGGACTACAGTTGACCGTGGGTAACTGAACTCTGGAAAGTGAAACCACGGGTAAGGGGGATGACTGTACTTGAAAATCACGGTAAATGTAAAATGCAGAATGCACTTTCAGGTGCTCTCAGTGGCCGCCACTGCAGGAGCCCAGGCTTCTGGAAATCAGGTACTGAACATTCAGTGTCTTCTCACAGAAGCTTGCAGGACCTTGGTCTTCGGTCATTTTCAAGCCACCATGATTGGAGGGCAGTTTCGTCAGACGCCATCAGGCATATCTGCATACCAACTAAACTGACTGCGATGTCTATGGAAATGATTATGTTGGTAAAACAAACTTTGAAACCTGTATGGTTTTCCTCAGAAACCTGACAAAATGCCCGTCTACCTGGAACACCAGCAAGGGCACAGTCTCAGCCTGACTGCTCACTCATGACCTCATAACCCCCAAATTACTAAATCAGGTTTAAAAAAATCTTGCTTTCTAAACAGAATTTTCACATAAAACCCATAGAATTTTAATTTGGGATAATTTATGTTGAATTTTACAACTTATATAACGTATATTCTTTTCAGTCCAAACAAAAGACTTAGGGACATTCTTTGATGCGTGAAAACAAATGGATTAACCGAAAACCAGAGTTAAAATTATTATTTAAACAACACTTGTGTGAGCTCCTTGGTCTCCCCACAACACAGATTCTCTGTGTGTGGGGTCCCTGCACAGCAGCATCGCCATCACCTGGGAAACTGTTAAAAAGGCAAATTCATGGGCACACTTCAGACCTACTGAACCTGAAACCCTGGCCCAGAGATCCACGTCTGAAGTTCTCTGGGTGAAGCATGCACATTCAGGTTTGAGAACCGTTTCCCCAAAGCGTGTTTTCTCAACGGTGGGACCATTCTTTGCTGTGTGACACTGCCTGTGCAGAACAGTCAGCACCCCTGGCCCCCACTCAGTAGTACTGGACAGCCAAAATCCTAAACCTCCATTTTTAAATACTCCTCAGGGAGGAAAAAGAAAATATGCCTATTATCAGATCTTTCAATTCCATCGGTCTCCACTCTCTGTGTATTTTACAACATATATACCCCTATACTTAACACCAATTAGGACTTATCTATATTTTATCTATATCAGATAAGTATCTATACTAGAATTTCTTCTTTACTTTGGTCAAATGTTACAGCTTTAAAATAGAATTTATTTTGATTGTGAAATGTACACCTCATTACCAACAACAAAACACATTCCCAAACAGTAGTCTCCTTCAGTAAGAAATCTCTCTGACCTATCATTGTATCTCTCACAAGAAGAGAAGGAGGAACAGTTTCATGGCCAGATCTACCAGTTTTCAGTAGATCTTCTAAGACTATGAAGGCTCAGTTTTCTAGCTGCTGTAATAAAAAATGTCCTTCACAAGTCCCTAAACTGTACATTAGAACAAAATATTAGAATAATATATAAAAAACAATCAGAGCCTCACATAAGCAGAGTTAGCAATATTTTGAAAGCAAAATTCCTGTTGTTACTGACATTAAAGAATAAATATTCTAAAATCTGAATATATGTAAGTAAAACTAATATTATAAATAAAAATTCGCATTTATTAAGTATAGAAAAGAAATATAATGAGCAATATTTTTTAGGCTAATGTGTTATATTTTCACTATATAATAAACATTTGTCTTAAATGATTAATAGGTATAAACTATAATAAATAAAAATGATACTTAATAAAGAAATATGGTTTCAAGGAAATGGAGGTAAAAATTTGAAACTTGAAAACACATGCTGAGGAGGTCAAAGTATTTCAATTTTTTTCCCCAGAAAAAAATCTATATTCTAAGGAAAGAAAATGTTGAGAAACAAAAAACAGAAACATTAGAAACCTAATTTGTAGCTAATTACACATTCAATAAGCATATATATGTACAATTACTATAAAGTTAAAACTTATAAAATGAAAACTTACAATTAAGAGACCAGTGTCCACATCTTTCTTGGTCATAAAAAGTTCTCTGATTTGCTCACATTGCAAGATTTCTTTAGAAATATATCTGGAGTAGTCATTCACAGGCTTGCCATATTTACATGGCATTATAGATGTAAAGTTGGGTCCACAAGCGTATAGATAAAAGGCCTCCTGTGAACCAATCTTAGCTCCTGGATAGCAGAAAAATAAAGGTACTTATTTAAAATATCCCAACCAGAATTTTCCACAAAAAGCAAGAAACCAAGAATTTCTTTATGCCAGATTCTTTCCTTGTTCACTATGTCTTATAAAACTGATAAAGCCTCAGTTTCCAAATTGGTGTAATGAGCAAATAACCTATGCCAACAGTGAATGGAAGATGAATTAATATACATAAAGGTTTAACTATGAAGCTCTTGATAAAATAAAATCATGAAATTTCTATTTGCTCCTTCAGCTGGAAAAGCTTTTCGTTTTGCTTTTCTTTTAATAAATGGAAAATATACCTCAGTAAATTCCTTTTTAAAATGAAATGTGAATTGATGTCTTTATTCCTTCCATCCATCCATCTATTCAATAATCACTGTCTGAATGCTGTTATGTGCCAGGTTTAGTGATGTATTTTAAAATCATATTATTTCTTTTTTCTCTAAATTTTGGTATTTTTATAGGACATACTAAAATTATAAATAAAAGAGACAACCGTTCTAAGTTTACCTGTCATAATACTGCATTTTACAGGATTATAAAATAAAGTTGATTGAATAAGCATCTCTTTTGGGGGGAGGGATGGGGGTAAGATGTACACCTCTACATTAAATATATATATCAATTATAAGAAACATCTAGATTATAAAGATGTTAAAATATTTTAAAAGTCATCTTGATGCAGGAAATACAGTACTTATTAAGCACAATAAAGAAACAGGGATTAATATTTTATCCAGGATAATTTACTTAGTTTAATACTTGTTAACTGAAAGAAAAATTTGGAAATGCTTTGAAAGGGAAAAATTTACCATTGAAGAGGAGTAAATTTCCCAGATCCCATTTTCCAGCCAATTGCAAAAACTCTTCTTGGGATGATAAACAATGGCCAATCATGCAAAATGTTTTATTGCTATCAGATGACAAACTTGTTTTTCTTGGAAGCATAAAATCCACAGTAACATCAGCCTTCCTAAATTAAAAACAAAGTTAAATCAATTACTTCAGTAAGGACTAAGTAGTAAGTATGAGTGTTTAATAATGGAAATTCTTGGACAATTGTCTTGGTTCAGTCTCAAACAGCTGATGATGGGGAGAAATAGAACTGATTCTGTTGTCTCAGTCCAAGGTGCAGGTGTTCCACAAGACCCAGAAATTGGGAAGCAAAACATGGATGCCCAATGACCCTACACCAGGCCATGGGAAGTGTGACCCCACCTTTGCAGCAAGTTTTCTTTGCCATTTGGCGTATACGTCTTCCTGGTTTACAGCTACAACCCAACCACCTCCCCCTACTTTTACCAAGACATCTGCCATCTTGGTAGACAATTCCTAAAATCTCTCATCTTCCCTAAGGCCTTTGGAGACTAATGAGAAAAAAATAATCACTTCTCCAGATTTTGTTCTGACTAGCGACGGAAATGCCAATGCTTTTTCTGCATTTTGTTTTTTCAATGCTAATTCATTGCAGAGCTTTTGGTTAATCTCTTGTTTTTACTGGAATCTTTACAGGAAAAGGTAAACTAATGCTTTCTCACAGGAAGACACACATGACAGGAGGACTTCATCATCTAGTTGAAACTGCAGAGTGCCAACTTCTACCCCTATTTTAGGAATGTTTTAGACTCTGTATTAAGACAATGAAGGTAACTTATACAGGCAAAGTTTGTGAATAAGATAAAGACTTAGAATAAGCTAACGTTGTTAGCGCCTTATGAGAAATTCTACTTTGGAATATATTTAAAAACTTTCCCCTAAGGCTTTCTGATTCATATTTAACATAAATTTAACTATTTTAATAGGAATATTTTTTAATAAAAAATACGTGAGATAATTTATTTTTAATTGAGGTATAACTGACATACAACTTTTGAGTGAGACAACTTCCATTACATGGATCTTTCTTGAACCAAATAAATGGCTGTGACTGAAACACTACTGCCACTTAGTGGTAATATGACAATATAGTTTTTAAGGATAAAAAAATCGTACCACAAGATCAATGAAAGATGAATCCCAACATATAGTATCTGCCATGTACCATATATTCCTACCAGATTTGTGTGCTGTTCATAAAGTGACTATTAATATAAAATGTTAATAAATTGTTTCTCAGTGCCATTATATATTAAAATGGCCTCTTAAAATGTGTTATTTGTAGAAATTATTCTATTAGTTCAGAAAAGGATAAAGATAGCACCAAATTTAAATAAACAAAATAATATATTTGTCCTTGGTTTCTTGTTCATTGCTCTATTAACAGATGAAATCATTAACTTGTACCAAGTGGCAAAAAATTCCTTCCAAGTAATACAGAAATAAGTGGGTGGGTAACAAATAGAGTGACATGTGAATCCAGAGACTATAGTTACCATGCTCACTAGCTTCAGAATTGTCCATAATGAACATTTAAACTGTCCCTCTGAACATGTCTAATAATTAGCTCATGATTCCTGTACCTATCAGCTGGCCTGACTCAAACAGGCTGTAAGCCTATGGGTTTAGCATATAGGCACTACCTAGGGGCAGAGTCTAGGCTCAGGTTTCAGCTGTACCCCTTACTTGTGGCATGACTTTCGGTAAGTTACTTAGCCCACTCTGCGTCTCAGGTGCCGCACATGTAGAAGAGATCACAATATACCTACATGGAGGTGTTGTTGGAGGCCCAAATGAGGTCACCTGGCACGTGCTGAGAGCTCAGGGAATGAGGAGGAGAGTCCAGGAGAAAGAGGCTCTGTACTCACAGCCCCATCCCAGCTCTAACCGACTTCACTCAAGGTTCTGGAAACGAATTTACTGGTTGGCTACAGCTGCCATTCAGGCTTAGGCAGTTGTGAAGACTGAGAACGTCTCAGGAAAGATTTTATTTGGGATGTGGAAAGTAAGCTTCAATGATGTGTTTTCATGTATTGTCTTAATGGATAAACAAAAACAGAACCCCTGATTTTATTTCCAAAGCCTGCTTTTGCCTGCTGCAGACACTGTGGACTGACTACACTAAAGCCATCCCAAACCCCTCCCCGCCGCCTCCCTCTAGTGCTAAGCCTTCCTGCCTCTCCAGTGTTTCCACAGACCCTTTCCTCTGCCTGGATGCTCTTCCTGCCCCCTCCTCATGGTGGCCCCATCTCCTCCCTCAGGTGTCAGCTTCAATAATTTGTTCCTAGAGAGGTCTTCCCTGAACCACCTCTCTGAAGTAGAAGAACTGATGTTTTCTGTCCAGGACCTGTTTACTTTCACAACATTCGTCATAATTTGCATATGTTCATTTAATTGTGCTTGCTTGTTTTCTGTTTCCTCATTAGACTATGAGTTCAAGAAGGCAATGAATATGGCTGTCATGTTTATCACTACCCTCAGGCCTAACATAGCATGCGCTTGACACACACACAGTAATTCCTCAGTAAATATGTGATGGATAAACAAACAAATGAATGAAAAGAGGTTAATCTGTGCTAAGGCTATATATGTTACATCTGTGGTCTAATCTACTTCAAGGGATTCTGAAGAGAATTGGGAGATAACGTACATTAAGCACCTAGCAAAAGGTCTGCAACACTATAGGCATGCGATGTTTTATGGTCCATTCAATGAAATTTACACTCCGCCTCTTGGCCTTCAAAGCCTCTGTCAGAGAGCTTGGCCACGCCCATTCACTTTTCCTTCTCATAATTCAACTCAGACTCTTCCTTCCAGCCAGTTTGATCCTTCCCCAGGCTACACTAATATCTAATTATGTATCCCTTTTCATAATATTTCATTCAATAAAATACTTCCCAACTCTTACAAATCCAAGATACCTTGTAGTTCTCTCAGGGTTAAATTTTACATTACGATATTCCAGAAAATGTTTCTTATTAACTTGACCCATAATTCTCCTGGTCAGTAAAAATCGTATAGTACTATACCTTAATCTATCACCTGGTATGTTTCTAGGACCCTGTCAGTCTATCACCTGATACACTGGCTTATATCTTTATCTAGCCATTCTAATATCTTTTGAAATCCTTATTTAAGTTAGGTATTAGTCTTATTAGCTAATAATTCCTTGTGGATTAATTTTATAACATATGGGCTTGTAGGACCAAATTATAACTTCTGTTTCTTTATCTACTATATATTCCATATAAATGTCTAAATGTCCAGATTTCTACATGCTCCCCAAACCCAAATACTAATTTTCAACAATTACTTCTATGGGAAATCAATTTTGTACAGAAGTGATAAATAGGAAAACATCCAACTCTGACATAGGTTCCCATGTTAATATATAGTAAGTTTATCTATAGTGTTCTGTAATCTGTTTTAGAAGCTATAACAGACTAATTAAACTTAAAACTATAACTGAGGTTAATAAGTATTTACTAAAAATGTTCAGTACCTCTGTCCAGAGACCCATATGGAGATTCTCCCATGGATATTCTTTTTCCCCTGGGGCTGCTGTAAGTAGGTGAGGACTAAATGTTGCCATTTGCTGGGGAGGAAAACGTTCTCCTGTGATTCAGCCTGTGCTAGTAAAACAGCTTTCGTATCATCATTTGAATCCATGCATACACTACACAAAGAGAGCAAAGGTATAGGCTGAAAACATGCCATTTCTGTTCTCAGTATTTAACACATGTATAACAACTCTAACTATAGATATTTAAGTGAGATTAAAAATCAGCTCTATTTTTAAACTATCTTGAAAAGTTAGAATGTCTTTCTTTAACACCATAATCTGCTTAGCTATTTTATTATATTATTACCTCAGTGCATGAACTAAAATAGATTAGGCTCATATGCTAGTGTTAAAAATTTAGGCAATAATTTTCAGAGCTCAAGTTGTAAAAAAACATTTTATCATTACTATTTATATAGTCATTGCTCTTTTAGAAATTACAATATTTGGTTTATATAAAAATTAATACATGATTTCACATATATGTAGAATCTAGAAACCAAAATAAATGAACAAATAAAATAGAAATAGACTCATACTGACAGAGAACATTTTGATGGTTACCAGATGGGAAGGGGGTTGGGGGGCCCCATGAAAAAGGTGAAAAGATTAAGAAGTACTAATTGCCAGTTATAAAAACAGACATGGGGATGTAAGCTCAGCAAAGGGAATACAGTCAATAATGTTGTAATAACTATGCATGGTATCAGATGGGTACTAGACTAATTGGGGTGATCACTTTGTAAGTTATATAAAGTTCTGATCACTAGGTTGTACACCTGAAACTAATATTGTATGTCAACCGTAATTGAAAAATTTTTTTAAATTAATACATATTGCACATAAATGTCTAAATGCCAGGATATGTTAGAAATCTAACATAATTTAAGGGATTACTGACAGAATAGGATATAATGTACACAAAGTACCCAGTAACCTTTATAACATTTACAAAGCATATATCCCCAAATACCATATCGTTTGTTTAGTTTTAAATTTTATGAAAAGTCTCATATTATTCATATTCACTTAATACAAATAAGAGACTTCTATCTATACCTGTTATCAAAGGAGGTAGGAAAAAAGGACAAGATAGCAAGGAGAACTTGAGCTCATTAGATAATGGCTATTAAATATATAATCTGCATGGAAAACAGATATCTGATAATAACAACGTCTTAAGATCATTGCAACCTGATAGAATACTTCCATAGATAAGACTTCAGTAAGTATTTGGTCTAAAATCTAATTGAGAATTAATATTATCTACTTTAGAATTTAGTTACAGATTTTTTAATAGAATAATATGTTGTTACAAAGATGGTTAATAACTGTTAGAATGTATCTCCTTTTTTAATAAGATTTTTGTTTTGCTGTAATGATCTTTATTAGCAGATTTCACATAAATGTCTCCAAATAAACTATTTAAACACATATCTATTCATGGGGGTTGAGGATAATCAATACCGAAAGACGAAAGTGCCAGTGTGGGGATCAGCCCACACTTGAATCATCAACGCTTTGGATCCCAGTGAAATCATGTGAATACAGCCTTCCTCCAGAAGTCTCTCACCAGGATTGACGTACTCTGCACCTTCCGGCCTGTTGTTCTCTTTGATAAAAAGATGTTAGAATGATCAGTAAAGCAGTTGATAAAAATTGAGTGAAAAAGTATATTTAAAAGAATACAAAGCATGGTTGTTCATTTGAAGTAAATTATTTACTCAGAATGTCTGAACTTGGCCTGTTCCAAACAAGAATATTTCCAAAGTTTACATGCACCAGGAGTGCAAAAATCACGAAAAAGCACCAGGAGTGAAAAAAATAACTGAGTGCATTGAAAGTTATTCAATGTTTTAAAATACATGATAACTGAGGGCTAATGGCAGGAGTGAACAGACCCCTGTGATGTCACTATGGTGACCTATTACCATCTGCGCCATGATTCTTTTATCGATGGGATGGGGAGACTGTGACATCATGGACCCCAGCCCAAGGAGCATCCACCATCATCACAGGCTTTGCACTACCAAAATCATCCTAGCATTATTACAATAGCATGAATTTATTTATAAAGAAATTGATCAAATTAAAATTCCTTTTAGAAATATCGTGGTGTTTAAATATATGCCCTGTTTAGACTCCCTGATGAATGTTCTTTGAATTTAAGTGCTAAGTGTTTCTGAAACTCTGAAATGTTTCTCTGAGGCAAGCTCAGGTAAATGCTCCACGCTTTGGGCTTTCTGGTCATTCATCCTGACTTCTCCTTCTCACCACTTAAAACCTAGAGCTGCCTGAATATGTCTGATGAGCTGAATCCTTCAGCCGTCCATGTTACCTAGTACCACGATGCATGGCTTTGATGTCAAGTATGCAAATTAGACGGACCAAAATCTGAAATGCACATCCAAAGGCTCAGACTTTCAAAGAAGATGAACATACCAGTTATTAGGTTACATATATATTTGCTGCCATTTTTCAAGAGGTATAACCACTACCAATTTTCAAGAATACTCCCTCCAGCAATGACAGTAGTCTTAAAAAAGAAGAGTTAAATTTACTGAGCATTTTGAAGACTATTGCCCAAGATACAAGACATATACAGAACTCACATCTGATGTGATGTTTTAAAAAGTTTCCATATCAAATCTGAACTTTCACAAATAAAAGACGAGAACAAAAACCAGTGTGTATCCAGGAACTGTACAGTAGGAATACTACAAATATTTCTTAATTTAATGCTCACAACAATCTCATGAGTTAAATATTATCTCCATTTTGAGGGTGACAGAATTGAGGTGCTGATAGGTTAAATGACTTGTTCAAGGGCACACAGGTGGTTCAGTGGCAAAGGATGTATTATCACTATAATTAATATTTCCTTCATCTCTCTTCAACATTGTTACATGTATACCGTTTAAAAATACTCTTTAAAATGCTTATGCAAAATCATCTTTCTAAAATGTTTTCTAATACATTTTTACAATAACTTTTTTTTTTAAATTCTCCCAGTACCTCAGGTCACTGTGTATATTTACTCATTTTGTAAGAGACGGTTTACACTGTGATTGCCACCCCCCCTAAAATATGGTAAAGCAATCTGTACCATTTATAGGTCGCAGTGACAGCTGGGTGGAAATCCCTTTCCATCACTTACCAGCTCGATACATCGATCAGGCTGCTGAATTTTAACTGCAAATACAGACCATATGAGTACTCGCCTAACTGAACTGTTGTGAAGATAAAGGTGGACAGAAAGAGCTGAGCAAAGTGACATGTGCAGCGAAGCACCCAACGTACATCACAGTGCCATCATCGATAACATCACATACATATTTGTGGGAAAGCTGTCAGTTCTTAGGTGGCAACATTGAATTCACCAAAAAATGCTATAATTACCTGAAACATTACAAAGTATCAGCTAAGATTTTAAAATTTAAATTGGCTTTCTAGGCTAGCCCATAAAAGTACGTGAGTAAGCTATGCTAATAACCTGGAAATGTGCCTGTGGAAAGTGGATTTAGAGCTTCAACTGTGAACACCACGCGACACTGCCCACCCTTCAGTGTTAACAGTGTCATTAGGCTTTCCTGTCATCCACAGGTCAGTGGGAGGGACCTTCCCTGGAAACCAGTGGTGAAGGCCTGGTGTCCTGGTGGCCCCAGTGGGGTGGGGGAGCTCTGTGCAGCGAACAGCTGTTGGGACCAGCACCTCCACACACACACACCCCTAAACATCTGTATCATCCAGTCATCTCATTCCTTCTATAGAACCTAACAATTAGCCTGCCTGCTTTATGTCCAGCACCGTGAACTGGCTTTTAACAGACAGTGCTTGCTGCCCTGGTCACATGGGACAAGGTGCCATTTCAATGCAGCACAATAACAATCTGATCCGTTATAGAAAGGACTGGAATCAAACTTATGCTACCTGTGGAAAATGGCTGATGCATTCAAACATTCTGTGACAGGAACTAAGAGAGGTAGGTACACTGAGGTAAGATACAGCTTGGGAAGGAGGTAAGATAGAGCTTGAGAACTTGAGAAAGAGAGCTTAAAAGAAAGATGAAATGAGAGCTGAGAAACAGCAGGACGGAAAAGTGGCTACAGTGTTTTTACCCCTTCCTTTCCCGACATCAGGAGGTAGCCACCCTCATCCAGTAATGTGACCAGGAAATAGGCAGGAAATGGGCTGGTGGACCCCAAAGCAGCTTTATATGTGGTGTTCCCCCCAACCCCAAATCCAGCGAAAGTACAGAAGAAAATCGAGTTTTCAAGGCTATCTGACAACTCAGGCTTTGGGAAGTCAGGACCTGCCATTATTACTAAGGTATTTAAGGTAAATAACATGTTAAGAGTAAGTTATAAGATCGCTATATTCCTATTGGCCAACTAAATTGCCATCCGAAAAAGCTGAGTGTAACGGATAACGCTGTTATCATACCTGTTCCATCAAAACTACTACCCCGTAAAATTAATGCTTTGTTTCTTCTCTTGATCTTCTTTCGTTTTTCTGTGATACTCTCAGCTTCATGGACACACTCCACATTAAACCACAGGGAAACACTGAAACCTTCTGACAGGTGTGGCCAGCAGTTCTGTCCCAGCAATGGCAAATGGACTGGGGCTACGTGCCAAGAGGAAAGCAGCTGCTGGGGAAAACTGTCACTGTCATACTCTTTCTTGCTCCGTGAAACGCGTGCTCTTCTCAATAATCCCATGGCTTTACTGTTGAGAATTGCAGGACACTTTTGAGATGAAACACCGTTGCTTAAATTTGGAGCATGCAGTAAAGGGAAGGTTAGATACTGTGAAGGGCTCATAGTAATATCACTTTCAACAATTTTCAGAATACCCAGAAGAAGAATTTCCTAGAGAAAAAGAAAAACAAAACTTCAGTCATGTTGCAAGGTACATAATAATCTTGAAATTCAGGTCATAAATGAAAATACAAACATACTCATAGACTTATCAGCATTCCTATTTAAATACTTTCCTATCTACCATACCATTAAAATTTTCATTTTTTGTATATAGTTAAGATAAAATATGAGAGACTTTATTCTTAAAATACGTAATCTCTTACGGTTAATTTGTTTTAAATTTAGATGCTTTTATGGTACAAAACTAAAAGCTATAAGTTGGCCTTAAGTATCAGAAATCATTTCTACCAAAGAAAGATGTTTATTTCCAAGTAGACCATAATTGCTTCTCTCAATTATTTTTAAATGAGGGGTAGAACTAGAGACCTTACAAAATCTCTAGATTTCTGAATGAATTTCTAAAATTGAGTGCTCACTTTCCAATTAATTTATTTATTTATTAAATTTATTGGGATGATGATGGTTAGGGAAATTATATAGGTTTCAACTGTACATTTCTATAATACATTGCCTGTATATCATATTTGTGTTCATCACCCAGAGCAGATCTCCTTCTAGCACCATATATTTGACCCCCTTTTTCTTCTTCTACTACTCCTCCTCCCCCCTTACCCTCTAGTAACCACTCAACTGTTGTCTGTGTCTATGAGTTTTTGTTAAATAAATGTTCTTTCATCTGTGTTTAGTAAACTACAATAAGGTGATTAGGTTTTATTTATAATTACAAGTTTTGGATTACACTGAAATGTAGAATGTATAGGAAAAATAAGAGAGAAAACAAACATTTAATTTTAAGCAATGACTAAGGAGACAAGTAAAAAAAATAGAAAAGATTAACCTTAAGTACAATTAAGTAATGCAATACTCATGCATAAAATAACATCCAGTGTTGATTATGAAAAATGAACTCAGAAAAATTAAAAAATCATTCCATAAATTTAGTCAGTTCTCAATTGTCTGCACTCATGGTTTTTAACCTCGTGTTCCACAGAGCTCCCATAGGGCCCACAAGGCTAGAGTGAGGTGGTGAAACGGGCAGGGCTCAGGAACATTCAATCCTGCTTCAAAGAGAGTAGCTCCAGGTTTCTTGTTTTATTGGCTTATACTCTTAGTCCATATTTCATTATCAAAATGGGTTCCTCAGCAAAGAACAGTCTAAAAGTTGCTAAGCTAAACCAATGGAAAGGAGAAGTGACAGAAGATAACTGAAGAGTGGATAATAATTTTCTAAAAAAAAAAATCCTCAAAATGGTTATAATTATTTATAATTAAGTTCTCTTTACTAATCAAAACTCTAGAATCAATTAAGCACAAAACTGGGGTGGGTTGGCGTAAAGGAACTATGATCCCAATGGTATGTCTGGTTAGCCAAAGCAGAAGTGAAATGGTTAAAATATGCACAAATAGTAAAATAATTGGGGACTTCACAAATAATAGCATGGAGTTGACTGTATAATTATCACATCAAAAGAGAGAGCTTAGTGATTTCCAAATATTTTTTTAAATATCCTATTAGATATCAGTGAAAAAAATTAATTATAGCATATTTACTGTACAAGGAGATTTCTCCAGAAATATTCTCAAAAGAAGGGTTAGCTCTTCCGAACATGTTCTTGAACTCATCAAAGACACCAAAAGGTCCACCAATACTCTCTGGCATGCTAAATTAAAGGAAGATAGAGGGGAAATTAAAGCCATTACACAATGAAAGAAACTGAAAAAGCAATTTCAATGAAAGAGATCAAATACTACTGTCATATTTTAAATGGATTATAAACAATCTAATAATCGAAAACTTTGCTGAAGAAATAGCAGTATGATTAAATGCAAACCAACTAATCAACCGACAAAAAAACAACAAAACCACTTTCCTTAGTGATTGGTTAGCTCTAAGTAAAAGTATTATTTAAAGAAGCATAAATAATACAGCATTTGTTAAATAAGTTGACACTGTTAAGTACCATAAAATAGTTTGCTACCTTCTCATCTTGAAAATGCTTAAATTATAACTATCACTTTCTAAATAGAAAATTAGATGACATAAATAAAAGTATTAGATTGGTGCAAAAATAATTGTGGTTTTAAAGGTTAAAAACAATTGCAAAAACCACAATTACTTTTGCACCAACCTAACAGAAATATTTAAGATTATGAAACACTTAAATATCACAAACAACTAGTTTGAACATTTCTTTATTCCATCATGGGGATTAGCATAAACTATAAACAGTGACAGACAAATTCATAGAACTTTTGAGAGTCAAATAATAGGTAATATTTGCAGCACACATCCCAGTGTTCAAAGTATATTTACATGCATTATCTCAGTTGATCCTCACCCCCCCACACAAAAAAAGTCCTGCAAATTTCATATTACCTCCACTTTAGACATGACAAAATAACCCCGATGTGAAGCCTGAGAACAGAAGGCATGTTGAAGCAACATATTTTGCAGAAGCAGTGAACTGATGCACTAGTGTAATAAATAGTAGGTGTATCTGGAAAGAAACTTGCAACAAGACTATAAAATAGCATGGACTTTACCCTGTAAGTAACATGAATCCATTAAAGGGTTTAGAGTAAGGAAGTAATATGATCAAAGTAAAGTATATGCGCTTAGGTGATTTTTTTTTTTTTTTTTCAGTTCAAAACTGATAGGTTCCAGTTCATAATAGGGGAAATGAAACACACACACACACACACACACACACACACACACACACACACACACCCACAGTATTCGCCTTTGTCTACCACTGGAAACTTACTGAACTAAAAGCACAGGATTACAAAAGGGAAGAAACCCATAACAGGAAAAAAAAAGTGGTGGAGGAAGTAAGCACTGGGGGCACATCAGGTGAGAGATTTAAAAATATTTCTTGAAAATGGAAGAGTAGATAGATGGAAGAGAAAGCTGCAGCCTAGAATCTCTGAATCACAAAGGGGCTCAGAGGAGTGGAGAGCCAATCTGCCTGTCTAAAATCTGGACAGGAAGTCAGATTCATATAAGACCTGTCTGTGAACATACACTCTTCTCCTTGATTCTGAGTATACAGCACAGATAGCTCAGCTTTTACATTTAATGCCCCAAACCTGAAAACTCTTTTCGATAGAAAGTGAATGAATTGCCAGGCAAAAGCTGAAATGTACAGTGGGATGTTAGCCTCAGGGCTACCAGCTGTAACTGTACAGTCTGGTCAAGTTGCCTGTGAAATATCCAGAATAGGCAAATCTATGACAGGAAAGAGAGGAGCAGTTGCCAAGGGCAGGGGGGCATCTGTGAGGGAGCAGGGAGTGACTTTATGGAAAGGGTACAGGGTTTCCTTTGGAGATGATGAATGTTCTGTTGACTGTGGTAATGGTGGCACAACTCTGAATTCATGAAAAAACATCAAATTGTATATGTTAAGTAGGTGAATTGGATAGTATATGATTATATCTCAATAAAACCGTTATTAAAAGGTAACGCAACAGAATTTCTCAGAGCTAAGCTGGAAATAAGTCTTCATATTGAAAGGGTCCACAAAGTACCTAGCACAATAAATAAAAATGTGCCCATAAACTACATAGTAAATAAGGGAGAAGGGAAGCTTTTCCTTATAGTACAATCCCAATTAATAAACACGGAAGGAATGATGGGAACAGAAAATCACTATTTGGCAAACACCACAGTATTCACTGTTTCAGTCAAGACTCATCAATGGATGCTAAAATGAGTGGGTTAAATTATGATAAAAAAGGGATATGTATAAGTTATATCTCAAGTTATATAGTCTCAAGTTATCTCCCGACAAGATACTTACTAATTATAAAGAGAAAACAGTAACTTTACAATAGAGAAACCTGGCAAGACACCACCTTACCCAAGTGATCAAAGTCAACATCAGCAATAATGAGACATAGATGTCATGAACTCCTAGATATATGATGCACTGAGGAAGGCACAACGTCACTTCTGAGGTGCATCTGCCCAAAATACATAAATTGAATCTAATCATGAGAAAACATCCAACAAAGCCAAATTAACGTTTTCTGTGTGTTAGCCTCCAACTAAAATTTAGGTTTCTCCAACTAAAATCTAGGTTTCCATCCATTGTACGTAATAGAATCATATTATATGTTCATTATGAATTTCTCAACTGTCTGTGCAAGTACACAGAGTAGGCATTTGATCTGATAACGCAGCAATTCTGTTCAGTGTTTACACTGGGTCACAGCCTTATAATGCCACCTCCACACATACGACACTGAACAACTCACTCAATCCCTTAGAATCTAGATTTTCCTCTGTAAAATCAAGATCCTTACACTATATCTATTGCACTGGGTGGGTCTGAGGAACAAAAGAGGTGATGCATATAAAGCTACTACAGAAGCCACAGAGCACTATGCCAATGGAAGACATATTATCAACCCTTCATTTCACATAACAACAAAATAATTTCAGAGCTACTGTTTAAAACTAATAGTTTCAACGCACCTTGAAAATCAGAATCAGCCTGTGTTAAAATACTCAAGAACCCTCCTAAAAGATTTTTCACAGTTCCCTGAAGATCAAAAACAAAACATAAAAAATTAAATTTTTTTATTATTATTATTTTGTTTAATTTTATTTTTTATATTAGTTTCAGGTGTACAAAACAACATAATGATTAGACATGTACAACCCTCACAAAGTAATAAACCCCCAGGTCTGCTACCCATCTGACATCATATACAGCTGTTACAATACCACTGACTATATTCTCTTTACATCCCATGAATATATATAAATATACATATTAATATATAAAATGATCTATCTATATATAATTTTATATAGAGATATATAAAATTATAGTTGACATTCAATATTCTACATCAGCTTCAGGTGTATAGCACTTACCTCATGAAAGCATGAAGCAACTATAATGTAATAAGTTATTTGATAGTCTACTGTATGTACATATGTAAGTATTTAAAAATAACTAAAAAGAATGCTATGTGTAGGATTACACATAATTTTCAAACTGTTTTCTGATTTTTCAAACCAATGACATATATTAAAATTAAATGTAATTTTAAAAATCTTACCCATTCTCAGAAATATACTAGGAATCACTATTAGTTATCCAATGACAACATTAATTTTTTATGTTATCTTAGAGAACTAGAATGGAATTAGATTTTCAGAACAAAAATCTTATGCAATTAGAAGATTTTTAGAATACCACTTGTAGGTCAAAACATGTTTCAGTTATTATAAAAGATAAGTAATCATCTAAAATAATCTTCAGAAAGTTGGGTTGTAAATAAGGAGGTGAGTCATTGGGGCATGAGTGTGATAAATACTCATCAAATTTAACTTAATGCATCTTTTACCTGTTGCATGAGTAGAAAAATATTCTTTTCTTTTTGCCTGATGATTTTCAAAAAACTCTCAAATACATGGGCAATCACATCAAGTTTGGCTTTACAAGTAGAAAGCAAATTTAATTCCAGCATGCAAATCTCAGGATATATTATTTCCCCTTGAGTGAGGTTTTCAAGTACGGGGTCACTCGGACTGCTTGATACAATGAAACCTTCTGCTTCAGGCTTTACATCTACACCTGAAAGGGGAAAAGAAAACATTTTTACATCCTAAACACTGAATAAATATTTCAAATCTCATTAGTCATTTAGGAGTTCTAGTGGCAAAAGTGCTATTTATAAGTAGATGTTCACAAAACCTTATCCTAACACACGATTTTTGATTATGGTTAAGTATCCTGAATAATCAAGTCTCCTGGATAGTTAGAAGATAAATGAGTAGCCTTAAAAGTAATTCTGATCTTCAGTACAACTGCAAATATTATCAACAGTAATTTTTATAGATATGATATACATTTAACACATTCCTCCTACCTACTGGAAAAAAATACTCTCCCCAACTTTCTGACCCCAAAATACCTAAATCACAGGGTAGTTCATTTGTCTGCCCATGAAAATAGTAGGCTTGGCTATTGGTTGGATGAATTCTAAACCTTGTCTTTTTCATAAGTGAGAAACACATAGACACTGTCTCACTGAATATTACATTTTGGAAAATTTAACTGATATGCTCTTAAAAGAGGCTGCTGTTCTATTAAGTGTTTATATAGTTAAGAAATTTATACATTTCTATCTAGACCAGAATTCTTTAAATTAACATCTAGTTATCAAAGTTATAAAAAGGAAGAAAACTGTTATTACAAAATCATGTCTGTACTGTGATAAAACTAACACCATTAAACCAATATTTTTTCAAAAGCACCTGCTTGAGGAGTTGGGGGGAAATTGGAGGAAAGTAGTCAAATGGTACAAACTTCCAGTTACAAGATAAACAAACAATAGGGATGTAATTTACAACATGATAACTAAAATTAACACTCCTGTATAGTGTAAAGGAAAGTTGTTAAGAGAGTAGATATTGAGTTCTCATCACAAGGAGAATTTTTTCTCTTCTAATTGTATCTATACAAGATGATAGATGTCAACTAAACCTACTGTGGTAATCATTTCACAATATACATAAATCAAGCCATCATACTGTATATCTTAAACTTACAGTGACGTATGTCAATTATTTCTCAATAAAACTGGAAAAAAAGAGTTTGTATGATAAGTAAGTAAATTATATGAACATATATGTGTACATATATATTACCATCATCCCAGGTTTCACTATCCTCAGGATTGCTTTCACTATCTGCTTCATAACCTTCTTCTTCAACCAAAAGTTTAAAACTACAACACTGAGAATCCTCAGCTTCTTCTGAAAAGTCTCCAGGTTGGGATGACAATTCTTCTTCAGATTGATGACTCTGTAATATTGGTGTAATAAAAGGCAAAAGTTGTGACATTTGCTCACTTTTAGTAATGATATATATAATGTGCAAACGTCATTTTAAGAACTTTCTGTAAGAAATTTTAAGTATTTTCTGTAAGAAAAAATCTTATGAATTGTTATTAATTAATCAATATAAATTATGAAATTCACGTAGCAAAATTTTCCAGAATTTCTCAGATAACTTGATTAACACCTCAAAAATGGGTGTAGGGGGGGTCTCTAACAGATTAAGCTATAGGTTATTTCAGTTTTACTGAAAAATAAGTCTAAGAAATTTCATTCTAGTCATATAACAAGAAATGACTAAAAACCCACAATGAAGTGGAATTATACTTCTTACAATCGAATGCTAGTAAACATATAGTATTATTTTTACACATTTGTTCATGGAAAAAGATTTTTCCACAGGATTTTTATATATAAAATGTTTTGTAAATTAGATAACCAGAGAGGACATGAAAATTTTTCAAGGGGATTAATTTTAAGATGTCAGAATGCAATTGTCTATATACAACCATCTCAGCAGTCAAGAGTTCCAGCGTTAACTACTGTGCAAAACCTTGCAGCATGAAATTTTCCTTTTCTATAAAAGTCTACAAATATCTTCACCTTTGAAAACATTTTCACTTAAAGAAGCTCAGAGTTCTTTATCATTACAATATTAATATAAGGTAGAATGAAGTAGGTATTTTAACATTTTCCAGTTAACCAATTGATTCAGTAATATGATGAAGGCATTAGTAGCTATTTCAGTAAGCTTTTAAGTTATGACAAACAGTAACATAAAATATTATGGCAGAAGATTATAAAATGTCATATATATGGCTAGACCAAGGAATTAAAGGACCTAAGGTAAAATACACATGAAAGGAGAGGGAAATGCATCACAGTTTCAAGGAAAAAAATTCAGATAGTTCTTTTAGAAAAATATGTTAACATTAACAACTAAAAATCTATGATTGCTATTTTCTATGCAAGTATTAGTCTTTTTTTTTTTTTAGGGAGGGTGCAGTTCACAGTGGCCCATGCGGGAATCGAACCGGCAACCCTGGTGTTATCGGCACCACACTCTAACCAACTGAGCTAACAAGCCACCTTATGTGGAGCGATTTGCAATTAAAGTGAGGGGTTTGGAAATATCCGCTGCACCCATATAGGATCAGATAAGATACCTGAGTCCCCACCATCCCTGAATTATCATTTAATAAACTACTCGTCGTTATATGTAAGATATCAAATAAAATAATACATTTCTGTCTTACCAGAAGTAATTCTCAGTAAATTTCCAGATTAGATGAAAAAAAGTGTGTCATTTTACGCTCCTATTTTTTATGAGATAGGGCACTGAGTAAATACTATCCATCTCAGATGATGGAGAAGTGGCCCATGGAACTCACCAAACCCTGGCCCATATGTTCTAATCACATCCATCCATGTCCTAGTCCCATCTCACACTCTTCTGCTTCTGCGGATCATACCCAGACAACTATTATGTTACTCGTACCTTCTCAATCATAGCATCACCGTGTTCAAAATCTGCTGAGTGGTTCCCCAGTGCAACTCGAAGCAGGGAGTCAAACAAAGGCTTTGCCAATTCTGTTTCAATCACCTTTGATTGGGAAAGATGGTCCCTCATTTCCAACAATATATTTTCCACAGACAAGTTCTAAAGTAAAACAGAAGAGACGAAGAATTAGTCTCAAGAATAACATCCTTTTGGAAAAAAAATGAAAGTGACAAAATAAACAATAAATTAACATTCAACAAGTAGAAAGCTAGTCCATTTATTTGCAGGTGATATGAAAGTAAAATGACTATAAATATGTAGTTCTTCCATAAACATCCTATTGTTATAATTAATAACATTTTTATTTATCACATGCTGTACTCATCTTCCATGGTTTTGAATTTCTATGTATCATAAATTGATTGTATTGCAAAAAAAGATTAGTTGAAACTTCAGAGTTTTGATTAAGCATCTCTAGATTTTGCAAATTCCTTAAGACCCTAAGAAGCAATTCTAATCCTTTCTCGCCTTCTTTTCTGCCCTAGAAGGGATATTTGGCTGCTTGCCCACGTCCCTGCATTAGGTGATGAGACCATAAAGAGGGATAAGAAGCGGACGCCTCCCTTAAGGAACTCTCAGTCCCATGTGAGACACAGATACGTACAGACAAGATATGATGATGATCATTCTAGAGTTATAAACAAAGTTCTCTGAGACAGAAACAGAGGTGGTGCCTGAGACCTGTCCTAAGTGTCCCAAAGGAGGGGTTGTATGAGACGGACAATGGAGAGAGAACACATAGGAGACAGCAGGCATAGAAACTGAGGGAGATGATACACCAGGCAGAAGAAAAGGTACAGAAGTACAGAAGCGATGACAAAGAATGGCGTCTTGAGGGCGTTCAGCTCCTGGTGACTGGTTACAGCTTGGTGAAGGATGGCAGGAAGTGAGGCTAAACAAGGAAGTGGAAGCACGACTGTGAGGGGCCTTGTACATGCTTGTGAGTGTGGAGTTTAATTGTGAGCAATGTGGAAGCACCAAGATATTTTAGACAGGAGGCAACACGGAGGCAGCAGGAGAGCCTGTTGGCTGACAGAACAGTCACGGGAGGAGCTAATAAGGAAAGAAGGGATCTGCCACATTTGAAGGTGCCTTAGAAACGGGGACTGAAACTGGGGATTCCTTTTGTGTTGAGAAATGCTCTCTCAGGAGAAACTTGTAAGGGCGTGAGGGAAGCAGAGTATGTCGGGGAAGATGCAGTTTCAGAAAAAATATCCAGCTCCCGCCTAAAGCCAGGGGAAGCTCCAGAGCCTAAACTGCACCAGAGATTGTCCCCGCCTCAAAGCCATAAACGTCAGTCACTGGTGAGCTCCCTTCCCAGGCATCTTAGATGGGGCATCTTCCATTGGCCAAGGGCAATCCTTGGGAGGTGGTCCAGATGTCAGCCCTCAGCAGCCGATGACAGATGGCTACATCAGCTCGATAAAGGGGATCTGGGCCGGGCACCGAAGGCATCACACCCAGCTTGTAAAGCTTGAACTCTGAAACACAACGTCCATTATTACTCAGCTGACATTTACTGCATATCTAATGCCTGTCAGGGCTGGTAACTTTGTCACATGTGGATTTTGCATTCCACACTAAACTGAAAGCTTCTTGCAGGCAAGAACTGGGTCATGTGTCCCTGTGTCCTCCATGGTACCCAGTGCAGTACTAAGCGCACGGGAGCTTTGCAAAAGTTAGAATCTTTGGAAAAACAAAGTGACAATGGTATTACATTAGAACTTTTAAAAACACATATTACACAATAGCTGGACAAAGGGCAAGTTATTACCTGATCAGGTAACTCTAATTCCATCTTTTGCTGACTGGCTCTGCTGCCATGCAGACAAATGGCCAGAAGGGCTTCCAAAAGCCGTATGCTCTGAAGTGAGGTCTCACTTTCTCGACTTGGAAGGCCCTTTGCTGCCTCAGGAGCAGCTTCAGTGGCTGAAACGGGTTCCACATTTATGGAAGAAATATGCTGTGACTCCAGTTTGCCTAAACTGTCAGCACTCTCTTTTAGATTACCCAGGTCTGATGGGGTGAGGGGACGTTTCACAGTCAAAGATAATACATCTTCCTTCATACTGAGCTCAGATTGAGGCGTTCTGATTAAATCTTGGCTTTCACTCACATTTATATGTCCTTCTTTTTTTCCTTGCTCCTGTTCATGACTTCTGAGTAATTGCTGTATGATCATAAATATTAATTTATAGCACACTCGGAAACCACCAAGCCTATAAAACTGTTTCTGGAAAACTGGACTCAACATGTAGATCCAATGACACATGGACCAAATGTCGGCGGCTTGGTGCATCTGTTCCGGAGAAGGCAAGACGAGGCTCTCGAGAGACAGACACGGCAGGACGTGGTGCAGCGGCTCACTCGCCGTGCTGTCGTAGCCAGAGGTGTCTTCTGAATCATTGGTGGGCTCTCCATCAGATTCGGCTTCTTTACTAACACACAAGAACGCCACACACAGGAAGATGTTTATCGTGTTGATGTGAGCATCCTGGTCAACCAGCTTCCGTTTCTTCGGATAAGCTTCTTTGAGGCTGGCATAAAATTTGCTAAGACTCGGAGGAGAATCTGAATAAGCTTGCTGGTTATGAAGAGAAGTGCCTGCCCTTAAAGGTGACGACTCCTTCTGGTCAAGGTCTAGCCCATTAGGACCTGGAATTGAAGAATCTTTCTGTTGTTCCCCGAGGCTGATTATCAGAGTTTCAAATGCTTTTAGGGAATGACTCCGAATACCATCTAAGTAATTTAATTCAATTAATTGACTTACTCCATTACAACTTAAAAACAAATCTCTTATTATCCTGTGAGAGGAAAAAAGAAACACACAAGAGGTTTTACACATAGAAATATCATTTATAAATAGGTATGTATACTATTTAAATATGTCACTGCTACATGTGGTATATACCAAACACTGCCTACTTTATCAGTTATTTGGCTGAAGTTCTTAGATTGTGACCAGGATCTCAAGTTACTTTCTAATTACTTTCATGCGCTTCTTCAAACACTGCACATACGACTCCAGCATTTAAAAAGAAGGAATTACATGCGTCCCAAGCAATTCAGGAAAGGATATTTTTCTCCAAATAGCAAACTGTATATAAATTCTAAATCCCACACCCACCACACTTAAGACGGACACTCTGAAAGCAGGCAGGCATTTGTGCGTCTTTTCCTTTGTCTGCCTGCGGTTCACTCAGGACTTCTGGTTCGTTTTGCATCTGCACCTCAGACAGGGGAAGAGCCCAACTACAGATCTGAAGGTGTTCAGTTCTGCCTGAGGTGAGAGACGCAGGGATCTGGATCACTGGAATCCTGGCAATAACTTCAATATAAACCAACTCAGCAAAGACTCAGGTTGTCCTCAAACTTGCCAATGACTCACAAACTTTCAAATCAAAGTCAGTTCTAGTAAAACAATGTCAGAACGTCAGGAATTTGTAAAAATGATTGTAGAGCTAATGATGCTACATAGGTTATATTGTATCCTCAGTTTTTAAGATGGTGTGTGCATGAATTTGAAAGGCCAGGCTGCCTGTCAGAAGCAAGCTTTATTTACAAACTTATTTTTCAAGTACCAGACTTGACAATCACAAATTCTGGAAACCTCATTGATGGAATTCTAAGTAACTTAAATTTTCTTCTTTTTGATTTTCTGTGTTTTCTAACTTTCCTACCTATATTGCTTAGGTAATAAATGAAAATATGGTATTGAAAAAATAATAATTCCCTTAATTCCAGATCATTATCATTTCATGTATGTACATATTTTGCATAGCGGTAAATAAGTGGCTAATATTTCTATTTTTATGTATCTTATTGATAAAATATTTTAAGTATTTTCTCATGTTCCAACAGGATCTTTGTAACCATTATTTTTAATGGCTAATAATATCCCATCCGGTAAATATAAAATAATTAATTTAACCTTGCCCCTGCCATTGGATATGTGTTGTGTCCACTTTCTCTCAGAAATATATTTTTAAAACTTTACTTTTTTTCCACTGAAAAATGAAAATCAATGGCTCTATTCTTTCCTCTATAACCCCCAGGAAGAATAAATAAATAAATAATAGATAAATAAACAAATGTAAAAAAAATATCTGACATGGGATGGGAACTTTTTGTTGTTGTTAAACTAAAATTAAATCCTACAAAAGAATAAAGGATAAAGATATTCAAAAGCCTACATTAAAAAATATATATCCACACACGTGTACACATACAGACCTTGATTTAAGGAGGGTAGACAGCATTTTTAAATAAATCTGAAGCACTTCCTGAGGCAGACACTGGCTGTGATGGCCACACATGTGACTCTGAGCCGTTGTAACGCTGAGGTGCTGACAGTGGTGGGCCAGCTCAACTCCTCTTTGGAGCACAGGGTTAAATATGTAATTGTACAATTTCCACTGAACAACTACGTTGCCTTTCTGGATTAAACTACAGATGTGATTTGCAATCTGTACACTATGTAATCTGTCTCCTTCAAAAACAAAATTCTGATAAGCCTGTAAGGCATCCCATCTCCACAGCAAGTCTTCAGACCCGCTGCTGGGCAGGATCCCTTGAAATCTGCAGGAAGGACTGGGTGACCCTGAGGAAGGCTCCGCCTCGCATGAAGCCCCCTGCAGTGTTTCTTCTAATTTGGCTAGCTGATCAGAGTCAACAGTACAAATATTGCAAGCTGCCTTTTTAATTTTGTGTGATATCTCGGCTCCTCCTAACTGATCCAAAATAAGTTTGTTAAGGATATTCAATATATGCTGCTGAAAATTTTTCAGCGCTGGCAACTGAAAAGCATGGAGCAAAGGGATGATGACGGATTTGGGGTCCATACAACAGCATATTCCGACGTTATGGACTCCTGACAGAATCTGCACACACGTGCTGCTCAGGGAGGCCTGCTGCAGGAGGCGCAGGCACTGGTGAGCACAAACGGCAAGACAACAGCACCGCTCAGGGTAGTAAACCTCGCCATCCGCAGTCTCTTCGAAGGGGTTTTTAGAAACCTGGTTTTTAAAAGCCGAAACCAGGAGACCTGAGAGATCTCTGTGGTGATGCATAAAGTGGGAGTATTCACACCGTCGGTGCCTCTTTCTTGTACACATTGAATAATGAAGTTGCTCTGATTTCACTTTTTTGACAGCGCTCATTATTTTCATCACACTATTTATTAGGGCTTTCAAATGTTCTGAGGCCTCGGCAGGAACGCCATCTCTTACAATCAGCCATTCCATTTGGAGAACTGCCGTTTCAAATAAATTAAATCCATTATGCTGAATGAATTCTTGAACCAAATCCATGGCTTGACTGAAGAAGAAGGGATTTGAAGCTGCACTCTGAAGACAACAGATGAGGATCTGTAGCACCCCTTCCAGAAGCTCGGGTAAAAGAAGGGCTCTATGACGATACTTTGAAAACACAAAACCTTCCTGAACCTCCTGTAGTGTTTTCTTTTGTCTTGGTGCAAAAGGGTCAGGCTGCTTTTCTAGGCAAGTTCTAATTTTTAAAGCTGCTCTAAGCAATTCAGTTAAATTTTTTCTAAGACTTTCTGGTATCATCTCTGCAGTACTAATATCTACTGACATAAGATGCAACACTGTTCGAAAAAGCATTCGCTGAATCAAGGCCACCGGTTCTTCAGTCCAACCTGCAGAAACTAGTGGACTCTCCAAACCGTCGCTGAGGTGAGAGCAGTCCCCAAAGCCTGCGAGGAACTCAGTCAGTGTGGGCACTACACTGGCGGCTAGAGCAGAACTATGATTCAAGGTAATGTCGAACTTACAAACTTTCTCTAATAAAGATAACAAAACATGACACAAGTCAAATGGAGAATTGTGCATGTGACTGATAACAGACAAGGCGGCAGGCTCACTTAAAATGTCGGTGTTTGCCTCCTGTCTTGGCATAATCTCTTGGAAAGTTTCCAAAGCCATGGTGTCAGGAGGAGTCTGTTCTTTGGTTGACAAGTGGTCAGGTTTAAGTGTGAGGTCTTCTTTAGGAGACTGTGTCACCAAATGCTGCAGCTGATGGGGCCGCCTATGCTTACTCACTGCTATACTTTTGTCATCTGAATTGGCTTCTGAATCTGAGGTGGAGAGCTGCGTCTTTCTTGCATCTCTTATGGAATAGCGATGGGTGCTTTTACGTTGTCGTCTGCTTTTTCGAAAAACGTTTACTTTTGCAGAAACCTGACCAGATGGGGCACTTCCTTCTAAATACAATTTTTCCTGAGTAGATCTTTGTGAACTTGAGTTCTTTTCTTTGGTCAGGATTATATCAGCTGAGAATGGTAGATTAAAATCTAAGGAAATGTAAAAGGAAAATTGAGAACGCCTCAGTATGTTTTTAAACTCAATTTAGCATCCACTTTAGGAGTTTAGCCTCAGTTTATTTTTACTGGGGCTGATTTTCTTTAACTATGTTGTGTCTCCAGGTCACTTACCCCCACACTTAACCAGATGGTATTAGTTCAAAGGATACAAATTGATTTGGAAAAAACAAAAGAGAACAGAATTAGGAAAATAAACCCAATTTAAAACCATACATTGCATTCTATCGTCAACATAAAAGACTCTTTAGACTATCTGGTGTTCAGCACTACTGTTCATGCCACTATACAAATCTCCTCCAATAGTGCCATCAATAAGATATGGGGTATATTATATTCTCAAAAATAGTGTTTAGGTGATAGCCCTGATATAACTTAAGAACTTTAAGATTTTCCAGTTATTTCAAAATCATACAATAGATACCAAATATCTCTAACACTGAAGTTAAAAGATCTTCCCTCAAAATATTTACTGAGTCTGCCATGCACTGAACGAGGCACAATTACAGGCACCGCTGTTTCATCCTCACGGCCTAGAACCGAGGTGTGGCACGAGGTCAGTACTCAATACCGATTTCTGGGGGAGATGCATGATTCTTACACGATTTCTGGGGGAGATGCCTTACTAAAGGAGATAATGAAATTGGTCTTTCGCTTTGCAAAAATTGGTGATCAAATCTACATGAAAATACAATTGCAATTTAGAATGAATACAAATCTGTAAATAAAAGATCGGTGCCTTAATGAAGAGAGGGAGGGGGAAGTTAAAAGGGGCTGACAAACTGCACCTTTGCAAAAGATGCAGGCAAAGAAGACAACATCCCCCAAAGAACAATAATTGGATGTCTGAAGTGGTTAACAACTTGTGAATTCTACAAATTCAGAAGAAAATAAGGGCAGAGAGCTAATGAATCAACTAATAAGCAGGATAACAACATTACAAGGCATTAGACAACTCCCTAACAAGAGAGCTCCAGATCAGAAACGTATTAAAAACGCACATATGGCATTAAAATACAGTGCAGAAGGATTTTTTTTTTTAACCTGAGAGATCCTTAGATATCTCACAATCCACACATCTCAGAAATGGTCAAGGGGGAAAACTCTCAATCCTTCCACTGAAACATTTAAGTTAAATTTCACATACTTAATGTGATTTATATACATACATATATATGTGTATATATGATTTATAGATAAGCTTTTTCAAAATCGTAGATTAAAAATATGTATTAACCTTGCGTGGAGTAATTCTACCCAGCCTTAAAACACAATATTCCAATTTATCCTTTGAAAGCAACATTAGAAAAACTAAAGTGCAAAAGTCATCGATAGAGTATGGTAATATTATAGAAAGCAGTCTTTAAAATAGCAAAGGAACTTTAATGTCTTTCTTATTTTTTCACTATCCATTTCTCAGATGCTATGTTGCGTGCCTACATGTACTCCTTTTGCTAAGTGTTCTGCTTCTTTGTCTACTTTCTAATTATCATTACATTCGCATAATCCCGTAGGAAGCACCATGGTTTTGTATTATTAGAAGAAATACAAATGTGTTTTGCCTAAAGAATTTTTCATATTGAGTATCATACTAATATATACTGTTCTGAATTTGAACCGTTATCAACCAACAAGGCAGAAGTAACTTTTCAATAGAACATTGTTCCCCAGGGGCATTTAGATGACACAAGGGATATGATAAAGAAAAGAAACATACCTGTTGCCCTTTCTTCTTGAACAGGTATCCTCCATACCAGTGGCAGGAGTGACAGAAGAAGAGTAAGGAGTTCTTCTCTACATGTCAATGCCTGTATGAGAAATAAAAGAATCCTTCATGTTCTGAAGTCATGAGACAGTAATTCCTAACACCGTGTCTTAAATTTAACCCAAAATATCATTTTTCTTGAAAGGTTGCATTTGAGAAGCTAAGGATCAAAGAACCTATCTTAAATCTAAAGCTGTGATGCTTTCCGATTTATAAACCCTTCCAATGACAGAAGAATGTGAGACTATCTGACAGAATTTAGCACATTCTTGCTGATTTTTCCAAAGATAGCTGTTACACCACCATGCACATTGCAAGAATTCCTCACCAATGAAAAGACAAATTTGCTGGGTGAAAGTGAAAAGTTAAGCCCTATTAGTTAGCAAACCAATAACATAAAGTTACTAGAAAAAGATGAAGTCTTCATGCAGTTAAATGTAAAACGCAGAGAACACGATTTTAAAAAAAGAAATTGACATTATTAATACATAATATATAGAAAGAGAGAAAGACTTATTAGTGAAGGTAATCCAATATTCACTGACAGCACACGATGTCCACAGCACTTGTCTTACCCTTCCTGGAGGAGATGGTCCAAGCCCTGGAGAAAGTCCCCTGATTTGGCCCATAAGATACACACACACAGACAGTTAAAGAACAGAAGGTATGCAGTATGAGTAGGTACCCAAGTGTGGCACAGGTGCTCTGCTTAGGAATGCACAGAAAGGAGCAATCATACCAGTTAGAAGTGCGGAAGTGGGAATGGAGCTAGAGAGCTGGAGTTGGGACACTTGGGACATGGGTAGTCAGAAAATTAAAGGCAAGTCAAGTTTAAATTTCCCATATCAATCAGTGGGGAGGGGGTTAGGGTGATACAATCAGATCTGCTCGTTAGAAGACCACTCTCGCCACTATACAGATGACAGAATGGGGTAGGGAGACTGGTGATCAGTGTTTGAGGCAAGTAAACAATAATGCAGATGAGAGATGAGGATCTGAAGTACTCTGACAGTAAAATTGAAAAGGAGGAAACGTATTTGAGAAACTATAAGGGAGAAATGAAATGACTTGCAGTTGATTATCTACAAGAGAGGAAAAAAATCTAAAAGAACTCAAGGGTTTCTGATTTAGGCCACTAAGTGACTGAAAGTGTACTCACCAAGACAGGAAATTTAGGAGTTGTATTAGGTTGGGGGAAAGTGATGGATTCACTCTTTAGACATATTGAGTTTGAGATGTCTGTAGGATCCAAATGGAGAGAGCTTTTTAATAAACAGTTGGATGTACAGATCTGGAGCTTAAGAAAAAGACACAACGTAAATAGAAAGAGTTGGGAGTCACTGGGGCAGAAGTCAAGGACATATGTGAGACTTTCCAGGAGAGGACACAGAATGACGAGAGAAGAGTGACGAGAATGGAGCTCTGGAGAACGACATTAGGGAGTTACAGGTGCCAGTGCTGAAGAGAAACCTGCAAAGGCGGCTGGGAAGTGGAACAGAGAAATCAAGGGAGAGAGCAATTCAGGAAAGAAAAGCGTCCACCAGGTCAAGGGCTGTTGTTCTTTAGCTGTGCAAGATGATGGAGAAAGCCTTTAACAACAGAGGCCACTGGTGACCTTCACAAGCACAGGTTTGATGGCGTATAACTGAGTACAAGTCCGGTTACAATTGGCTGAAGCACCAAAGGGAATGAGAAAGCAGAGAGGCATAGTACTCAGACTCTTCCTTCTAGTGTCCTGGTTAGGAAAAGGCACAACTTTCTTTAAACGTAACATCTACACTGCTGTTCAGGCTGCAAAGACCCCTCGAGAAATGATTCCTATTGACCCGTCCAGTCTCAGCTTCCCCCCTCTGACATGTCCAGCTGTTCAGCATCTTCTGAACACCACGTGCCTCTGCTCCCCACGACGTCTTCCTCACGCACGCTGCTCTTGCCATTCTCCCATCACCACCCTCCCATCTGCCAAACACAAACTCATTCCTCGGTCTCAGTTCCTTCTAACCCAACCTCGGGCAAGTTTGGTTCCACGTTCCTGATATACTTCCAGCACAGCAACCGACTTGCTGAACTATTGATGTTCCAGTGCCAATCTCCCTCTTTTATTCTTTCAACACATATTTATTGAGCCCCTATTATGTGCCAGACACTTTGGATGAACAAGGTGAACAAGGAAAACAATATTCACATCCTCACAAAGCTGACACTCTAGCAGGGGAGACAGAAAATAATGGGTACAAGTTAGAAATTTCAGATAGAATGCTGTGCTATGAAGAAAATTAAAGATGGGATGGATGACAGAGTGACAAAGAGGGGAACATGTAGACAAACCATTCAGAATGGGCCAGTAGAGCAGATACTCAATTGATGAGAAGAAGGAATCCATATTTATGTGGAGGAAAGGGGCTCCTAGGGAGTGTAGAAAGAGCTGGGAATGGGGCTGGCTTTTTCAGTGTGGCTGGAACCCCGCAAGGGGAGAGCTGGCAGATGAGGCTGGAGGGCGCAGCTTGGCCTCCAAATATGATGGGAAACTTTTCAAAACACTTCCTCGTCCTCCCTCAGGACGTGAACTCCAGAGTGCAGTCCCTGGTCCTTAGCCATCACCCCTCTCTGCCACCCAATGCCTCGTACCTAGCTGGATGTTAATCAACGTTATCTGCATGAATGACTTTAAATTCTGGATGCAAAGTAAAGATTATATCAGAGGGCCCCGTTTCTATGTGCTTTACTTCAAAATCAGCAAGACTGAAGATGTCCGGATGACGTTTCCATGCAGAGCTCAGGCTCGCATGTACCTCTACTTTTTTTAAGATGCCAGCAAAATGCAGATGGTCTTTAAAAACAAAATGTAAACCAATTATGGGCACGCCCGTCCTGGAGAGTCCTCGTAATGAGTCTTCATCTGGAGCAGATGAACTCCTAGCAAACATTCTCATGGAGCTGGCAGAAACCTCAAGGGCATGTGAAGAGCACTCCAGACAGTCTGTCCTGGGACTTCAGCCCTTGGTCCCCAACAGTACACTGGCAAGTCATCCCTTCTACGTGCAAAGGCACGCCTGCCTCCTGGCCGCTGCGTGACACGTGGTCTGGACTTCCCTTGCTCCTTCCCACTTAGCCAAGGCCTCGCTCGTTGCCTTCAGGCCGAGCCCCAGCTACTCCTGCTCTGGGAAGCTTTTCTTCCCGCAGCAGCCCAGGCGGACTCTTTACTGCTCAGGACTTCGTGCCTGCTGCCTCCCTTTCACCAAGTGGACTAGCTCCTGGAAACCATGGGCCTTTCCACAGAATGACACTGAAGCAAGTGCAGGTTTTTGTTTTTTCCCACCTCTGCTGGAACTGCCATGCTGAGAAGGACACCCCTCACCTCCTTGCTGCCCGATACAACAGTGGGGTACAATTCTTACATCACAGCCAATCACAATAATTTCTAACACGATTCATCAATGGGGGCAGCTCTCTCTCTAATCCTCCGAAACTATTACTTTTTAAGCTATTGTACATTCCCAAATTTATTTATCCTTTCCAGTCCTAAAAACACCACATACGTAATTGCATCCTTTGCAAGGCATAATTTTTCCCCCCTCTTATTCGTGGGCACCCTGGCAAACGAGGAATGGGTGTTACCTTATGCCATCCAGGTGGAAAGTTCTCAACATGCAATTTTAGGCAATAGATGCCATCAACAGATGCATTCCCTATTCCTAAACTGTCCAATCTATAGAAAGCACATTACTCCTGATTTAATACTTACATTTCGTGTCTCCCCTTCTGCAGGGAAAATGACCGTCATACACTTTTTAATTTGCGACAGCAATAATGAAGAGTAAAAGCAGTCTCATGACCAGTCTCGTGCAGCTGGTTATTTTCAGTTCAATTCAAGAAACATATTTTACATACCGACCAGGCGCTAGGCACTGTCCCTTCACAAGTCTATTGTGCGGGCTGGATTTTATATGAATTGCCTGTTAGCCATCCAGACGTGAGAGAAGGGGCAAGTGAGTCGGGCAGGGGGAAGGCTGAGACCCCAGACCAGACTGAGATCTACAGCTGCAAAGGCAGGTGGGTACCCGAGCAGTGGGGCTCCGGAACCTCAGGATGACATGCTAAGAAACTTGGGCTGTATCTAGAATGTGATGAAAGACTGCTGAAGTTATTTTAGTTGGTATTAATAGTATTACTTTAAATCAGCATTTTGACATGCTAATTAAATGTAATGTTCCAGATATAAGCAGAAATATATGTGTATGCGTTAAGTCCTTTATTTTTATCAGAATTTTGTAATTATTTCTAATATATGCGTTTACACACACATGAACTTTTCTTCATTAGTATTGTAAATAGAACCTTTTTTTCTTTTATTTTCTAGCTATCTAGTAATAGCTAAAAGAAACAGTATAAGCTTGTCTTATGTTCTATAACTTTGCTGAAGAGTTTTCTGGGCTTTCCTGTACTCATCACTTTAAAAACGGTATTTTTAGTTCTCCACCATTCTCACATTTAGCTGTCACTATTCATATTCCACTTTATTACTGCATGTTTTTAAAACATGATATCAAACAAAAATAGTAATAGTTATTCTTATATTGGTTCTATCGTAGAGGTTCTTATTAGAAATAGTATTGTTTTTTGTACTCTTTGTATATGAAACCCTCTATTCTTAATTTATCTTTAGAGTTTTCGTGAGGAATAGATGAATTTTGTCAAATGCTTCTGAGGTCTCAGGATAGTTATATGTTCTGGTTTTCCCAAGGATGTCGAACATTACGCTAATAGTTTTTCTTGTATTAGACGACAGGTTGCAAACTTTTATTGTAAAGGGCCAAATAGTAAACACTTTAGGTTTTGTGAGTCATATGTTCTCTGTCCCATATTCTTCTGTGTCTTGTATCAACCCTTTAAAAATACAAAAACTGTTCTTAGCTTGTGGGCTGTCCAAACCCAGAGCACTGGCAGCAGGAGTTAGCCTGCAGGCCATAGTTTGCCTCCTCCCCTCCCAACAACAACAAACGGTTATTAACTGGCCTTAAGACTCTTTATGAAGACTCCATAAAGACTTAGGAAGTACCTAGTAGGCCCTGTCAGCTAGACAAAAGGACTGCGGAGAATCCCGAGGGCACCGTGCCACACAAGCCTTACGTTCCCAAAGTCTCAAAAACGATTATCAGTGTGGTTTGGGGCATGGAGTGAACTCCATTAAGATTAAAGGAAACCCGTAACATTTTTAAAGAAAGTTGTATTATTAAAAAATACGAACAGCTCGGACTAAAAGGGACAGACACAGTTCAAAATGAAAAGATACCTCTGGGTCCCCCACTTTTCTACAGGCGGGGAGCAGAGCTGCGCATTATGGGCTATCACGGAAAAGAAAAGACAGTTCAGAGAGTGGAGCCAAGAGTCCTGGAGAACCGTGGATGAGGGAACTACTGTCACAGAAGAAAACAGTCTCCACCCTCAGCACAGACGGTGTAACAACACGTGGCTGCTGGGATGTCAGTGGCTCAGCGACTGCTATGTGTCTCCTTGTTGAACCCTCCTTCAATAAAACTTCACATTTATTCAGCAAAATAAGTAACAACTTTATGGAGCATTCACAGAGTGTGAACACATATGGCAATTACATACACTGAAATTTTTTAAAGTAGTATTTATAATACATGGTGTGTACATTAGTGCAATTTTGGTATATTCTGTTAGTAATAAATCATTGCAATTTTCTACTCATGATATCAGAATTAGGCTATGTATATTCATAATCAGGGTACAGAAGAAATCAGAAATCAACATAATCAAATATTACATGGTAACAAATAATTTTCACGTTGCAAGAAAGCTTTTAAGTCATCCAACTAGATGTACTTCTATTACTGATGAGGCTACTGAGATCTGGACCAATTAAGTCATTGACTAAAGTCATCCACCTAGTTGATTCCGGTGCTAAGATTAAAACTGAAGATAATTATTACCTTTTAGGCTGGGCAAAGTGTCTTTCAAAAAACTTGTAAAGGTCTGAGAATAAACTTCAACTCTGCCATCTTTAACCATTAAGAAGAATGTGTTTTTTTTGCAATTTAAGCAGAGTATTTTTTCCTGAGACTAGATTAACATGTCTGTGTGTAATAAATCATGACCAAATGAGGTTTATCATAGAAATGCAAAGTTGGTTCAAAATTTAGAAAGTCAACGTAATTCACCCATATTATCAGAATAAAAATGAAAAATAATATGAAAGTCTCAATAGATGCACAAAAGGCATTTGACAAAATCCAACATTCATGCAGAATAAATGCTCTCAATAAACTGGGAATAGAAGAGAACTTCCTCATTCTGATAAGAGGCATCCAAGGAAAACCTAGGGCTGACATCACATTTAATGGTGAAATATTGAATGCTTTCCCCCTGAAGACAGACACAGGCTGATGTCCACTCTAAAATTTACATGGAAATGCAGAGGACCCAGAATAGTCAAACATTCCTGAAAATGAAGAACAAGTGGAAGAACTTAGGCCACCTAATTGCTAGACTTACTATAAAAGCCACAGCAATCAAGACAGTGTGGGATTAGCCAAAGAACACATGACAGATAAGTGGAGCAGAATGGAGTCTAGAAATAAACCCTAAATATACAGCCAATGATTTTCAACAAAGGTGCCAAGGTTCTTCGGTGGGGCAAAGAGCAGACTTTTAAGGAGAAAAGTTGAAACAACCAGGTAAACTGTACAGGAAGAAAGGACAGACAGGAACCATGAACTCCTACTTCACATCACACACAAATATTCATCCTAAATGCATCAGAGACCTAAAAGCAACAACAGTAACTAAAAAGCTCCTAAGAAAAAATAGGAGAATATCTTTGCAACTTTGGGGTTGTAAGACAAAGATTTCTTAGGATACAAAAAGCACTATTCCCCAAAGAAAAAATCTGCTATTCTAAAGACATTGTTAAGAAATGAAAAAGCAAGCCATAAAGAACATATTCACAATCCAACAAAGACTTTTATCCAGAATGTATAAAGAACTACCACAAATGGATAATAAACAAACAACCTGATTTTAAATATGGGCACAAAACTTGAACAGACATTTACAAAAAAAGATGCAAATGACCAGAAGCACATGAAAACATCATCAGTTGTCAGAGAACGAGGACCACCGAGAGATGCTTCATATTCACTTAGTACGGCTAGTACTTCCTATTCACTTAGTATGGCTAGTACTTCCTATCACTTAGTACGGCTAATACTTCCTATTCACTTAGTATGGCTAGTACTTCCTACTCACTTAGTATGGCTAGTACTTCCTACTCACTTAGTATGGCTAGTACTTCATATTCGCTTAGTACGGCTAGTGGCTAGTACTTCATATTCACTTAGCATGGCTAGTACTTCATATTCACTTAGTACGGCTAGTACTTCATATTCACTTAGCATGGCTAGTATTTCATATTCACTTAGCATGGCTAGTATTTCATATTCGCTTAGTACGGCTAGTGGCTAGTACTTCATATTCACTTAGCATGGCTAGTACTTCATATTCACTTAGTACGGCTAGTACTTCATATTCACTTAGCATGGCTAGTATTTCATATTCACTTAGCATGGCTAGTATTTCATATTCGCTTAGTACGGCTAGTGGCTAGTACTTCATATTCACTTAGCATGGCTAGTACTTCATATTCACTTAGTACGGCTAGTACTTCATATTCACTTAGCATGGCTAGTATTTCATATTCACTTAGCATGGCTAGTATTTCATATTCGCTTAGTACGGCTAGTGGCTAGTACTTCATATTCACTTAGCATGGCTAGTACTTCATATTCACTTAGTACGGCTAGTGGCTAGTACTTCATATTCACTTAGCATGGCTAGTATTTCATATTCACTTAGTACGGCTAGTGGCTAGTACTTCATATTCACTTAGCATGGCTAGTATTTCATATTCGCTTAGTACGGCTAGTGGCTAGTACTTCATATTCACTTAGCATGGCTAGTACTTCATATTCACTTAGTACGGCTAGTGGCTAGTACTTCATATTCACTTAGCATGGCTAGTATTTCATATTCGCTTAGTACGGCTAGTGGCTAGTACTTCATATTCACTTAGCATGGCTAGTACTTCATATTCACTTAGTACGGCTAGTGGCTAGTACTTCATATTCACTTAGCATGGCTAGTACTCATATTCACTTAGTACGGCTAGTACTTCATATTCACTTAGCATGGCTAGTACTTCATATTCACTTAGTACGGCTAGTACTTCATATTCACTTAGTACGGCTAGTACTTCATATTCACTTAGTATGGCTAGTACTTCATATTCACTTAGCATGGCTAGTACTTCATATTCACTTAGTACGGCTAGTACTTCATATTCACTTAGTATGGCTAGTACTTCATATTCACTTAGCATGGCTAGTACTTCATATTCACTTAGTACGGCTAGTACTTCATATTCACTTAGTATGGCTAGTACTTCATATTCACTTAGCATGGCTAGTACTTCATATTCACTTAGTATGGCTAGTACTTCATATTCACTTAGCATGGCTAGTACTTCATATTCACTTAGTATGGCTAGTACTTCATATTCACTTAGCATGGCTAGTACTTCATATTCACTTAGCATGGCTAGTACTTCATATTCACTTCGTATGGCTAGTACTGGAAAGCCTGGCAATACCAAATGTTAGAGAGGATGTCACGATTAGAGGATTAGCGAGGCTCCAATATTAAAGAGGATGTCGACAGGCTATCAGAGCGCACGGGACTCCCACACAGTGCTGGTGAGAATGAAGTGGTACAACCGTTTTGAAACAGTTGGGCAGTTTCTCATAAACACCTACCCTTTGACGCAGCAATTGCATGCCTAGTTATTTACCCAGGAGACGTGAAAATACATTTACACAAAGACTTTTATAAGAATGTTCACAGCAGTTTTGTTCGTCCTAGCCGAATGGAAACAACCCAAACAGCAGGTGGATGTAACAAAATGTGGTGTATTCACACAACAAAATGCCAATCAGAACAAAAAGCAGTGAGCTGCCGATTCATGCCACATGGGTGACTCTGAGGCACAAAAGCACATATGAATGATTCCGTTTATGTGAAGTTCTAGCACAAGCAGAACTCCACTCGGAAGGTAGAAACCAGAACAGTGGTTATCTTGTAGGGAGCCCCAGGAGGGGCTGACTGAAAAGAGGCATGACAGACTTCCTAGGGGGTAGAAACGTCCTAGACAGTGATGTGGGTGGGGGCTGCATAGGTGTATATTGGGGGTGCCAAAAAATGTATACACGTGACTTATATTCATCTTTCGTTAAATTTTAATGCAGTTTTTTCCTTTCTTAAAATGTATATACAGTTTTTGGCACCCTCTATATATTTGTTAAAACTCATCCAAATAGACACTTATCATCTGTGCACTTACCACATGTAAATGAGATGTCAATAAAGCCTGTTTAATTCCTTATATTAAATATTGATTACTAAACCAATGGACTACAGAAGAAGGGCGAGGGCTTCAACTGCTTCTTTCCCAGAGTGCCCAACAAACGCTCCTCCTCATGAGAAGCACAGATACAAGAGCTAAAGTTCCTCTTGAAATGTAGGCTCTGAATCTAGTGTTTTGATTCCGCCTTAAATAATTAAATTTTGTGCAATTAAATTCCCCCTTTAAGATCCAAATGATCAATCTCCATTCCCTGGTTTAAACAGTTAAATATTGATAAGTGCTATTTTTAAAAAGGCTATTAATTTCACTCTCCTCTACTTCTACAGTTACTACTATCATTGTTATAGATATCCCGAAACAGTAAGTGACTAGGGGAAGACAGGGGATTAAAAAATATTACCATAGGAAGACATATTATTCAATTATGACTTGAACGATTTCCATCATTTAATAATATATTAAAAGATGTTTCATGACTTAAAAGAGAAAGCATAGACTCTACGGAGACAAAAAGTAGATTCGTGTTTGCTCAGGGCTGAGGGGGGATGGGAGAAATAGGGGCATGACAGGTATAAAGCATAACGGTTCTATTTGAGGTGATGAAAATATTCTAAAATTGACTGTGGTGATGGTTGCACATATCTGTGACTACACCAAAAACCACTGAATTGTACATGAAATGGGTGAACTCTATATGTGAATTATATCTCAGTAAAGCTATCACTAAGAAAAAGTCACTGAGATTTTGATTGGGATTACTTTGGAAACTACAGATCAATTTGGAGAAAACAAATATCTTTACAATAGTGATTTTTCCAATACATGAAAATTATGTAGTTCTGCATTTATTTGGGTCTTCTTTAGTTACTCTCAATAATGTTTTATAGAATTCTATACATGTTTCTGTACATATTTTACTAGATTTATTCCTGGGTATTTGATATTTCCGATGCTGTTTATATAGTATCTTTAAAAGAGAGAAAACACTGAGTTGTTCTAAGGTGGGGTAAAAAGATGAACAGAGCATGATATGCATATTAAATCATCACAATTTCAAAAGAAAAATCACTACACATAGTCTAACAAATAAATTTTTCTGATTTTTCATTTATTTATAGAAAAGACATACACATATATCAAACTTAAATTACATTTAGTCACACATTTAATAGGGCATATCCATGAAAAAGAGTAAAGATACATAAACCTGCAAGTATTCTGAAATAGTCCATGACAGGTGGACACCACAGTGAATAAATGCTTCCTTATATTTGTTAGGTTCCTCAGCTTACACTAAAAACAGTTTAATATTTTAGTCTCTGTATTTACCCAACATATGTGTTTATTAGAAACATGCTTTCATAGTAGAGAAATATAACAATGGTTAAGTGTCCATGTAAAGCCAGTAACATTTAGAATGTTTAAATATGGGTGTCACATTGGTGCTAGAGCGACCTTATTATCTTTCAATTCAAGTTAACTGAAATATTATCTAACCACGTTGATTAGCCCCCTGAAAGCAGATGGTGAAGTTTTTCTTTCATAAAATAAATATTTGTGTTCCACTAAAATGAAATAAAGGTATAAATTACATTTGGGTTTCAGGTTAACCTTGTCTGAGTTACTTAATGTTTTTGCATCTCAGGTTTTCATCTACAAAAGGGTGTTGGATGAAAACATTTCTATAGTCCCAACTTGCTTTAAAATTCTATTAATTCTATAATAAGAAATCAGCACAATACCATATGGTTGTACTGTACTTTAAGCAAACACAACAATGTACAAAAGCTAGACAGAAGCTAAAGGACTCACTAATTATTAGTTCACACAAAGGATTCTCTATTTTCACTTCACATTTATTAGCAAGCTCCCTAAATATAATTTACACTAAACTTTTCAAAAACATATCTGATGTTTATTGAAAGTGCAAATTCTCCTAACGTGTCACTGAATTGTAATCTTGTATCTCTACTAATAATCATAGTTATCTCAAACTGATATTAGGATAAAAAACATAGTATATATGAAACCATTTTACAAGGCTATTAATAATTCTAAGATATTTAGACATTTTGAAAAGTATCCAAATAAATAATACGGTCATAAAGGGGCTACCTTGTTTGAGTGATGTGAGAGATAGGACTTTATCTCAGAGAGACTCTCAGAAACTACGTAACCCCAAATTCATGTACCTATAATTAACTATAATATGCTGATGAAAAAATTATTTGATATGAAAATGTTACCTGATCAATGATAGAATTTAGCTTTGTAAGTAACAGAAATCCTCGACCGTGGACGAGGTATTGCCCGAGGGCTGCCATGTGTGTCTCCTCCTCCTCCTCCTCCCTGGTCTCCGCCCTCTGTACCACCGCATTGCAAAGCCGGTTGACATCCGTCAGAAATTCACGTGCCAGAGAGTTACTGTCGATGCTCATGACCGAGCTATAAAATAAATAGTACCAAAAAAAAAAAAGGTTAGAAAAACAAAAATCTACATTTAAAACTATGATGTTTTATTGTTTGTTTTTAACTAAACACTGATTTTAAATTCCTGGGCACTGGTACTTCACCCTATAATATTTTTAGACATAGTTCTGACCTATTCGGGTGCTCCTTAAATATTTGTGCAGGCAGAAATTAGTGCTGGGTGTGAAACACCCAAGCGTAACCAAGAATGAGAATACCAGTGAGTGGTGGCAGATCAGGTAGATTCTGACTTTCCGTCTTAAACAGCCTCACTGCAGAACAAAAATAAAATATTCTTGCTTTATATGTTTTAAAAGACACATGGATCTTTTAAAAATATGAACATTTTTCGCTTGACAGAACTGATAATCACTGATATTTCCAAACACCAGAGTTTAATTAATGGAGGTGGGGGAGGGATTTACCTCCAGGGGAATAAAAACTGAAGACTTCTAGCAGCTGAAGTTATGCCATTTTGTTTCTTATTACACATTTGAAACAAAGGGCAATGGTGACATTTTAAGAGTAAGGAAAATAGTAAAGTAAAGCAGACAAAAGAGATGGGAAAACACAAATATAAAGAAAAAATGTATAAATATTTAGAAAGGAAAAATCATGCACAACAAATTACCCAAAGAATTTCAAAATAGTTTCATCTTAGGACTACAAGTAATTTTCAGACATCCAGTAACCTTTAAAAACGTTTTAACCTGGAGAGGTTAAATGTAATAAGATGTGTATTGTGTAGTCTTCCTTCACCCACTCTGGGGGGAAGCCCTCCCCATGGTCTGCTGAGAGGGCAGCAGGCCACACACTACGCTTACGCTTACGTCCGAGAGGCCCAGCCAGTCTCTGGGTCCTAACCACCTGAAGCACACCTGATCCAGGAGCAGCCAACAAACAAGCTGGCTGCTAGATGTGACTTGTGTGGTGCAGCTTGCAAAGGGGCATTGGGCCGGTCAGATTTTCCTTCTCTCTCATAGGAATCTGACTGGAGGGACAGACTTGATGTGCTAACAAGTCCCATACAGATGGGCCTCCAGTGGTCATGATGAGGTAGCTGAGACTGAGAAGAAGCCAACTGGGTGAAAATGAACCAAAAAGATGCAAAGAGAAGCAGGTAAACATGAAAGGGGGGGAGACCAAAGAAATTCCCAATACTACTTTGGTTCCTGTTCATTCTAGGGTCCGATGGTTTAATTCCTGGATTCCTATCAGGATTCTGGGTATTATTACAATAATAATCCCCTTTTCAGTACAACAAATACCATTCTTTTTAATATTACTGGACATTAAGAAAAAGACAAAAAAGTATTAAAAAAATAAAATGTACTCACTCATTATCCCAAAATGCAGCAATAACCTCTATTACATAAAATATTGGTTCTTTTAAGCTTTCTTAAAGTAAAATTGTTTAATAAATCAAATAACCTAATTTATTCAGTCCCTATTTATCCAATTTTATTAACATTTCTCCTAACGTGTCACTGATTTTAAATACATAATTATTTAGTGTACCACTAAAAACAGAAAAAAACACTGCCAATTAAACTATCGCACAATGCTTTCTAATCACTTAGAATTTTCCATACAGTATCACCATTAGGCCATCAAGACCATCCATAATGTAACACTTAAGAATGCTACTCTGTTGTTCTTGGGATTTTCTTCCAAAGATGCTGATATCATTCTGGAAGTGGTGGTGCTGGTGTTTTCTTGATCTTAACCAGATAGGATCAGCAGCAAGTTTCAGAAAACAACCAGGAAACATTAAAACTCATCAGATATAGTACCAACAATGCAACTCTATTGAAGTGCTGATGTGTACAGCTATGAGCAAGTTCGCTCATGAGCAGCAAGAACAAGTCTTTCACAAGCGCAGCTTGCTGACGGTGCTTATAAGACATCATCCATTGCAAGGCCCACTGCAGCTTTAGAAACACTAAAATGTGAAAACTGAAAAATGGTGGTGATAATTAGGGCCAATCTCCTCACAGTTAAGATAATGGAAATTAACATGAATTTTTAGATGTGACAATTAATGAGGAAATAATTTCAATCCTATTTCCTAAAAGCACAAGATGCCATGTCAATGAAAAGCATTATAATATATGCAGAATGGACGTCATCCCTGATTTTATAACGTGCATAAAAATGCATACAGTTACATAAATAGGGTATTATATCTAAGTGATTTATTACCTGCTTTGATTCATATAGATATTTTAGAAAGCTTTTCACACGAGCTCTCTTACTCTCCTAACGCATGGCATTCCACGGCATGTATATATTACATATATTTGATTATATAGATGTATTATAACTATGTACCCAATTTGTCATGGTTGAATATTTAGGTTATTTCTAGTTTTTTCTTATTATAAACAAAGCTGTACTGAACATCCTTACACTACTTGTATGTTTATCCTATTATTTCCTTGAAGTAGAAATTGCGTTACTTCATATAATAGGGTTTATACATTTCTTGTTAGGTTTCTTCCAAAGTGTTTTACAGTTTTCACCATTATTCTGAATGGGATTTTGCTTTCCATTATATAGTCTAACTAGGATAGATAAGTGGCATTTATGAGGCCTATGGGAAGTAGATTTATTTTGATACAGTAATTATATGTCCAAACTTCTTACTGTACTCTTATTGATTTCTTGGAATGTCCAGACATAAAACTCTGTGGTCTACAAGTAAAACCTGTGAATTCTCCGATCCAGTATTCGCACACCTCCCCGGCATCTAACTGCACTGGTCGGTACTAACAGAACACGGGTAGGTGCTGGCGAGCTTGGGCTGCGCACGTCAAGAAATACTCATTTCTTCCTATTCATCTCGCAGGAATGTTGCATTTAACTGAATGCCTTTCAGACTTTCTGAATGCCAACTGAAAAGATGAGTGCAGGGTATTTTTAAAAGATTTTTAAAAACTATTTCAAATACCCAGAAAAGTACAAAGCTTATATAACATGAGGTTATAGCCAATACTCAGATCTAGCAAGTAATAACACTGTGCTGTGGCTCAGGTCAGTTTGTGGGTACACGTGTGTGTGTGTGTGTGTGTGTGTGTGTGTGTGTGTGTGTTTGTGTGTGTGTGTGTGTATGTGTGTAAAGAAATCTAACTTCATTGTATAGGAAAGTCCACCCCATCCTCAGCTCTTCCCCTCCCTAGTTGTTATCTTTTCCACACATATTTTATATTTTTTTTACGTTTATAGCCATAAAAATATTCAGCATTGTTTTATCTATTTTAAAAGTTTATATAAACAGTATGCTATATATATCCTCTTATAACTTTACTTTTCTCTCTCAACATTATTTTCATTCCTTTAAGCCATTCCATTATGCCACATGCCATTGTGTGAATAAACCGCAATTTACGCATCCATCTCCCGTGATGGAAAGTTCCCCTGTTTTTACTTTGGGGTTTAATTAATATCACATAACTACTTAGTTTCAGAGCTTTAAACAAAAGCAAGTATTTTGACTGCTAATATTTATTACAGTAAATACTTACCAATCTTTCAACACTTCTGTAACATTTAGAGTCTTTATAATTTGAGCTCATGAACTAGATGAAACAAGTATTCTTAGAATTAAGCTTCGCCTATAAAAAAAAAAAGACATATCAATGGCAATAGTAGTAAAACATAAATAACTTTAACAAAGTTCTGACATAGAAAGCCGTGGCCTAAGGCTCAGAGGTGGGACAGGGAGCTCCACCTCCAATGGCAGTGTCTGGGTGAGGGGCAGCAGGCGCCATGTCCGGCTGCAAAGGTGGCAAGAAGAAGCCCCTGAAGCAGCCCAGGAAGCAGGCCACGGAGATGGATGAGGAGAATGAGGCATTCAAGAAGAAGCAAAAAGAGAAGCAGAAAAAACTCAAGGAGCTAAAAGCAAATGCCATGGGGAAGTACCCTCTGGCCACAGGTGGAATTAAGAAATCTGGTTGAGGGCGGACGGATGGCTCAGTTGGTTAGAGCGCGAGCTCTGGGCAACAGGGCTGCTGGTTCGATTCCCACATGCGCCAGCAAGCTGCACCCTCCACAACTAAGATTGAAAGGACAACAACTTGACTTGGAAAAGTACCAGAAGTACACACTGTTCCCCAATAAAGTCCTGTTCCCCTTCCCCAATAAAAGTCTTTAAATAGAAATCTGGCAAAAAGTGCCTTGTGCCTGGGGCAATGGTGACCCTTAATTCCATTCCCGTTCTAACATCTGGATTCCCTGCCGTAACACCTGTTGTCACCTATAGCTAGAATGAAGTGTTGTCTGTTATGTATTTAAGAATAAACTTTTGTAAAATAATAATACTATAATAACAATAATAATTTAATTTAAATAATAATTTAATTTAAATAATAATTTAATTTAAATAATAATTTAAAAAACCAGTGGCCCGTATTCATGTCAGCCAGTGAATTTTGGGATCTCAAGAGCACACCAAAAATGCCTGGAGCTTCAAGAAAGGGGTCGTGACCGGGAGTCTTGGAACGTATTTGATCTGAATAAGGCAACTTGATTGTAGCTCCCAGGGCCTAACTAACAACCTCCAGGAAAATCACCAGTTAAATATAAAGGAAGGAGATCAGACCAATATCAGTCTTCTGAACACTGGAATCTAGGAGGCAGTGAAATAGCATCTATATATTATGGACAGCTGAGTTACTACTTTCTGTAAGAGTGAAAGGTATTCAAGAACATGTGAGAACTCAGAATATACTAAAACCAAACAATGAATAAAACCACCACTAAATTTCATATCCTTATTGAATTTTTTAAATGAACCAATCTTTTGTGTACGATACAATGCAGGCTATTTCTAGAACACTAAAGAAGAAATTCCTACTACCATGATAGCAACAAGATGTTTCTCTTTCGTTACCTGTCTCCCTCTTCTCCATAGATTTTACCAAGCCAAGGCATGAAAAAGATGTCTTTATTCTAGTTATAAGGCAAACATGAAAGTTTATTTTTACTCACAAGTTTTTTTTTATCAGAATGATCTTTAATTGTTTCAAAAGGCTCAAATCTAGAGAACTGTCTTGAATTCCTTTCATCTTGCAAACAGTTCTTGTGCCACACACTGATCTTGGCACTTGAGGACAAAGTGGGCAGGAAAGGGGACAGAGCTGCCACTGGACTACACAGGACTTCATGTGAATTAGGAAAATCAGCTCTTCCCACTGGTGCAGCCCCACCCCAGGCACACAGCTTTCAGAGCACAGGCTAGATTTCAGTCCCACTCGCCCACTGTGCTCACCAAGCAGCACGGCCAGTACATCGACTGCCCAACCTAAGGGAACAGCCCTGGGACGGAGTCCCCAGTACACCTTCCGTAGCTGCTCCTGCTGCCTTCTGAGCGAATCCAAACCATCCACACATATTTTAACGCTAACATTACGGAAGGGGAAATTCTCAATCGGATCATGAGGACAGAGATGAACTGCGACGACTAGCACCCGTAGCCTGGATGCTACAGGAGGCGCCAGCTGTCCGCGATGCTGCGTGGACTCCAGCTAACTCGGCGTGGCCGTTAGAAGTGAAAGCTGACAGACAACCGGATCTGTCTGTTTCTCTCTCTTATCAAGAGACATTTCTAGGCCAAGGGGAGGGATTTCTCTAATGCTCTTACACTAGCATGGCTTCTTTATCTCTGTATTTTGCAAAGCCCAGCTTGGGTATCCATGGAGTTTTACTGCGTCCAAGCTCGGAATTCTGTCGCCAGCACAGTCGGCTGTGCCCTCCTTTACTCTGCCAGCACTCTTCACACACAGCTGGATTCTGGGTTTTATCACCCTATAACAACGGAGTGTCCATAAAGTCTGGAAATACAGTGTTTTTTAATAGATTGAAGATGCCCTTACGGGCATTAAATATATAACATTTGCCTCTGTTTCCAAACTACATGGACACCCTGCAGTTACTTATCTACATGACAGTCTTATCCCCTAGGTCACGAGTTCCCTAAGTCCACAGACCCTGACTTACTACTTTTGGCATTTTATAATGCCAAGTTTTTTATCATCATTACTATAATTTTCAACTTTTAATGCAACTATTGCTATAATGCCATGATAAATAAAACTTAATCCCAACATTACTAGAATTTTTTATATTTTTAAAATTTACCACAAATGAAAAGTATAACAAAATGCCTATAATCATATAAATGACCTTCTCATAAAATGGTAGGTTTTACTTTCTCTAATACAGTGATTGGTAAAATATAAAATATGAGTGGTCAAAACAAAAAGCGAAAAACTGACAATGTATCAGCTATACCTCCTCCCAGTCTGATGTCACCAGATGTTTCATCAATATGCCATTCAATTCAACAAATGTTTATTGAACATTTACTATACGCCAGCTACTATTTTTGGCACTTGGTATAGAGCAAAAACAAAATTCCTACCCACATGGATTCTAGGGGGGTAGAAACACAGAAAGAACAGATACTGTAACATCAGGGAGTACTAAGTCTATGGGGGAAAAGTAAAACAGAAAAAGGGACAGAGAGACAGAAATGCTGCTTTAGACGGGTGGGCAAAGAATGTCTGAAGAGGTGATATCTGAGCAAAAACCTGAGTGAAGTAAGGAAATTCTCATGTGGAAATCTGGGAAAAGAGCACTCTAGGCACTGAGATTAGTGTATGTTTGATGCATTGGATACTGAGTGCGAGAAAAAAGGAGAAGTTAAAAATGACTAGAGTGAGAAAAGCCACTCACTCCTGCTTCTCAGGGACTGAGGTAAGGTGTGGAAAGAAGAAACAGAAGTGTCCCTGGAACAGTCTCTCCCTACGAATGGAAGTCTCCTTTCTGCTTGTCCTCCCCTGCTCTACTCCCCCCTGCTCCCTCACCCCATAGAGACTAACGTTTTTTAAGCCTGTGTGAAGAGTAGTGCAGCTCACTGACAGGTAAGCCTGACTGAAGAGCAGGACGGGAGGGAAAAGAAGGTTCCGTTTTAGCTGTATGCTAACTTTGACAGGGCTCTGAGAAACCCGGTCAAGGATATCAAGTAGGTCGTTGGCTATACCCCCTGGAGCTCAGGTGGGGAGGCTGGAAGCGCTGAGTCACCTGGGGCCATCAGCAGGCACACAGGTGTACTGTAATGTGACTAGATGGGTGACATACCCCCAGGGCAGTGCTGTCCAGGGCTTTCTGCAGTGACAGGACTACAACAGTGGGGGCCTAGAGATGAGTCTAGAGGGGCAGAGAAGAGGGACTAGGGCTGAGCCCTGGGTTAGCATCCCTGAGTCAGGAGAGGAGCCTGAAAAGAGCAGCAGATGAGGAAGGAGAACCACCAGGAGAGCAGTGCCTCTCAGAAACGCGGTGAGGAAAAGCGTGAAACCGGAAAGTGACCGACTGGGTCAAACGTCGCTGAGAGGCTGAGAAAGATGCAGACAGGGAAGGGACCGTGAGATTTAGCACTGTGGGAATCACTGACACCTTGTCACAGAGTCCTCTCAGTGGAGTGGCCAAGGGTGGCGAAGAAATGGAGGCAAGGCGTTTAGACCGCTCTTTGAAGACCGTTCTGCCCTCAGGGTGGCGAGGAAATGGGGGGCAGCTTGAAGGGGACACAGGATAGGGGAGGGTTTTATTTTTAAAAGAGAACACAGTAGGTTTGTGAGCTGAAATACTATCGCATATTGGTCTGATATTGGACTGATATTGGTCTGACCTCCTTCCTTTATATTTAACTGGTGATTTTCCTGGAGGTTGTTAGTTAGGCCCTGGGAGCCACAATCAAGTTGCCTTGTTCAGATCAAATACGTTCCGAGACTCCCGGTCACGACCCCTTTCTTGAAGCTCCAGGCATTTTTGGTGTGCTCTTGAGATCCCAAAATTCACTGGCTGACATGAATACGGGCCACTGGTTTTTTAAATTATTATTTAAATTAAATTATTATTTAAATTAAATTATTATTTAAATTAAATTATTTAAATTAAATTATTATTTAAATTAAATTATTATTGTTATTATAGTATTATTATTTTACAAAAGTTTATTCTTAAATACATAACAGACAACACTTCATTCTAGCTATAGGTGACAACAGGTGTTACGGCAGGGAATCCAGATGTTAGAACGGGAATGGAATTAAGGGTCACCATTGCCCCAGGCACAAGGCACTTTTTGCCAGATTTCTATTTAAAGACTTTTATTGGGGAAGGGGAACAGGACTTTATTGGGGAACAGTGTGTACTTCTGGTACTTTTCCAAGTCAAGTTGTTGCCCTTTCAATCTTAGTTGTGGAGGGTGCAGCTTGCTGGCCCATGTGGGAATCGAACCAGCAGCTCTGTTTGTATAGCATGTTTGTCCAACAGAGAAAGGAAAACTAGAATGAGAGGAGGTAATTCCAGGAACGATGAGGAGGCAAAATGAAAGGATCTGAGGAACGAGTAAGTGGCAGGAAGAGTGACAGGTCATCCAATGCAGTCAGAAGGACGACAGTGCATGAGTGCAGCTGCCGGAAGATTCCAGTACCTGGCAGTGGGAGGCCACGAAGTGGGCGCTTCTATTTCCTCAGAGAAATCAGCTGAGAGCAGTGCGGGGAGCTGCTGCTAAACTGATACATGGAACGTGGTCAGAACCGCAGCCCGTGGACTTCCCACAAGGCCGCCAAAGAGAACCTCTGACTGAGTGCCACTGCTCACTAACTGAACCGGTACTGCAGGCCACGTCTGTGTCATGTCCCCAGGGACAGGATGACAGGGTGGGTGGTGTCTGAGGCCTCTGGGAATCCACCTGTGTCACAGCAGCAGCATTCCCCTGTCAGAGGGGACACGGGGTGACCTGGAAGGACCCCCATAACCTTCACTGCTCCTATTTCCTTCAGTAAATATTTGTAAACCTTTTAAAATGATCTCTAGAATCTTCTATGGAGGTAACGTCAAGCTCATTAAAATCTATGGAATCTACATTCTTTCTTGTAATTTTGGAACTTTATTCCTCGACAATCTTCTAAAAGTTTTCAGATTCACCATAATTACTCAAAGATTACCAGTTCGGCAATGGCATTAACAAATTTTCTCAGAATCTGAACCCGAGATGTGGATTCATTTAGAGCAGCCAGAGGTTCTGGTACAATCTCCTCCCCGGTCTTGGACTTAACTTTTCTGCTGTTATTATTACTTCCATCCTTACATGGATCGTCCTCCACGTTAGAGAAGACAGAAACAAAAAGAAGCTGAGAAGTGTCACTTACTCTCTGTATTTGATTACAGGCTCAGTTTGTCAATAAGAAGAATCTGTTAATTTGCTTATTGTTTTCACTGTCTACATAGATAATGAGAAAGCCTTAAAAGCTCTGCTCATTCTTTTCCAAAGACTGTGTTCCTTTTTTACGTTATACATACTCATATGTATTCTATAATATGTATACAGGTTATATACATACACATTCGTTTCATATCCTTCTTTCCCTCTTCTGCACGTTATCTTAAAACCTGAGTTCATCGGGCCATTTTACCTCTGCCTTCCCACTAACATCTTACTTCCAATTGTTCAATAAAGGCTGCCTACAGCCACGTCACAACCACTTTCCTTCTAGAGACTGTATCCATGGCATCTTGCCTATCTTTTCTTTGAAATTCAGGAACTCTGTATTTCCAATGCTCTAACTTCCAGCTTTGTTCTGTATTCCTCTTACTGTTTATTATTTTTCCACTTAGCTATAATTTACTAAACTCTCACCTTGTACCAGGCACTAAGAGTACAAAATGTGGAGGTAATTTCAGTCTCTGTCCCCAAGAAGGTCATATTATGGTGACAAAGGCAAACCAACACCCAGGGTATTATGTACTGATCAGGGCACTGAACCCACTTTGAGTGGTCAGGGAAGCTTCACGAAGGAGGTAATCTTTGAGTAAATGTGGAACAGGTAAAGGGAGGAAAGGAGGGAAGAAGGCATTACAAAGTGAAAGAGCAGCTCAAGTCAAGTCCCTGATGGAATTACAGTAAATTTGGTATCAAACACGAAATGAGAAGCAGGAAAACAAGGATGGAAAGAGCAGTGACCAAGCAGACAGAAAAGGATTACTGGTGGGCTGAGAGCTGAGCAGAGACTGAAAACCATGCATTCTGGTGGCAGCAACTTTTGCAGCTCTGTGCAATTCGGCAGTAGGTTCTGCTACTAGAGAATGCAGACTGCAGCCCTGACCTAGAAATGGGAGTCAGCAGAAGCAGTCGGGACTCAAGGGCACAGGTGAGAGAACGAGACATGGTCAAAAACAGGATGCAGACAGGGTGGGGAAGAGGAAGAGGCCAGGCAAATGCTGATACACAGGAGAAATATAGGCAATCGATCACTATGATATTGAAGAACAGAAAATGTGAGAAAGAAGGCTACTGGGATTTTTAGATTTCTGAAACAAGCGGTTCCAGATGATGAGAACACCTAGCGTGTCACCCTGCAGCAGGAGTCTGAAGTGAAGTGCCAGTTAGGGTCACTGCAATTAAGCAAGCTTCCTGGACAACAGATCTTCATCAGTTCTTCCCATGAAAGCTCTTCGACAATGATTTTGTCTGTTGCATTTACTGCTAAATCTACAGCATCTAGATCAGTATGTGGCTCAGAGAAGGCATTCGATCATTTGTTGAATTTGCTGAATGAGTGACATGGCTTTTCTCTCAGGATTCCCGTAATGTTGCCTTGTCTAATTAAGTCCTCACAGTGAGTCAAGTTAGGCTCAAAGTATCAGGTCCCCTGATTATTCCCTTTGCTTTCTGAAATGAAATGGTCAATAAAATCGGTCAATAGTGGCTGTTTTCCCTGAGTGAGACTTCCCACAGACAGCTGACTTTGATAGCTTAGCTCTGTTCTGGTTCTGTGATTAATTGCCACAACCTATTATCCAACAGATCACAGAATTAAGCTATCACCTCGTCTTGTGGATTTTCGCACACTTACCTTCTTCACATACAGAAGCACTACTCCTGCGCCCTACCCCAAGTCATTACTACATATGTTCTGCACTTTTAGGCACGTTTTAATACCTTGTCACTTCTGTATTTCAGTTAGTGCTACCAATGACTTTACATTTACCACTGAAAATAAAATCTCAAACTCAACAAGAGGGCAAGAAGTGCTCCCTAAGTCACCAAGTTTCCTCCTCAAGAACTATCAAATGGCCTAGTGGCCATGGTGATAAGGGAAGAGTCCATCGTGCTAAAATTTCCCTTTCCACTAATTCATTAATTCATTCATTAAGTCAACCAATACTTATTACTTATTCAATAAATATTTGTTAATCTGTGTACTCATTCCATTTTCGCTAGTTTCTGAATCTGTTTTGAATAGTCAAAACAGTCAGCATTGTGACAGTGGTGAAGCAAAGGCAGAGCATTGGGACCTAGCAGTTACTAGCCAGCCACACAGAGCTGTGTGAAGTCTGGCTTCCTTTTCCACACGGTGTCTGTCCCATAGAGACACCATACGGATCTTCAGAGAGTATGTCATCAGTACACATCCTTGGTAAATGCTACAGCTCTATTTTAAAGGCTCAGCAACAGCTAAACAGCACAGCAGAGAGCGCCATCTGCAGGAAGAGAAAGTCACTGCAACCTTTCTACCGAACATTCTGCGTGGAAACGCTCCTGTTCTGCTTTGCAATGATGCAGTTTCCAAGAAAGTGCTGGAAATAAAAGCAGGAGTACCTGGGTATTTGCCTTTTCTCTGCCTTGTGACCTCTACAGAAAAGGAGTAAAAGTAAAATGCCAAGAAAAAAGTTTATAATACTGAACATTCTTCTTATAGCCTGATTAGAAAGCATACTTTTTTCTCATCAAACAGTAACATCTGAAGGACTCAATGCCTATTCTTTCACCAAATCCAAAATCCTGGTAAATTCCCTTTTAAAATAATACTGTATACTTGCTAAATTTCTTAATTACAATAGTATTAGAGAAATTATCACTGGAAAGAATATTTTTCAGAAACGTATTATGTACCAAAAAGGAGAAGACTGCTACAAATCGCAGGATTATTGTGAGGATTAAAGAAAATAATGCACAGAAAAATAAGTACTTAATGAATTCTACTAAGTCAGAACCTGCCACGATTTGAAGCAGCCTTCTTGAAAATAAGGACTGGTTGGTACAGATTCTTAACTATGCTAAATCCCATCTCTCCAGAGTTCTCTACATACTGATTACAGACTGATAAGTGACTGTCCCAAAGATCTCATCTATTCTGTGCAACACATCACTAAAAATCAAAAAACCTTAGGAGAAAAAAAATGATTATGTTATTATTATTTCACAAATAACATGAATAAAGGAATGAACATAAATTAGAATCACACAGTTTCACAATGGCAGAAACTTCAGACATCATATTCTCCAACCCCACATTTTACAGGTGACAAAAACGGAAGTTCACAGGTCCAAGGTCCCATGGTTAGTTCCCATGACAGTTATCTTGGAGTTCTATGATCTTTTTGGAGTTAATTAACTGGAACTAAAACAACCACGTTTAGAAGACACAGCCTTTCTTCTTCTGTCAGGTCAATGAAACACTAGACAATGTGCAAAGAAGTTTGCTTAGCATTAAATACTACTTCTAAATGTTATCCAGAACCTTTACTCAAGTCCACTAGATTGCAATCTGTATACCTGTAAACAAGATTTTAAAATCTCTCTCTCCAAACTTTTGTAACTACAACACAGAACTACATGTTTGAAATGCATAAAACTTCAGTGGAGAAGGGGTAAAGACTACAAACTGACCTTGTTCAAATTAACAGAATTCTCTTTAAGGAATGACCTAGTTAAGGCACATCTGCTTACTAAATTATTCAATATTGAAGCAAGCAAATATCTGTTAATCTAAGCTTCACCCTGTAAACTTCTACTAGATGTGTTAAGCAATAACCACCAGAATGATTCCCAACTACAGGCTCAACGAAAGTGCATTAGGATATTATTTACATACCATAGATTTTTTTTATTAATATCAAGCATCTTTACCACCTATGTTGTAGTGGATAATAAACATTCTCTTTAGAAAACTGAAATAAAATTTGACCGTCACTGAATATGAAAAATTAAAATATATTTTAATGGGCTTTGCTTTTATAAAATTCTTGAAATTTAAACATGGGTAAGGGAAGGACATGACACCTTAACAAAGTTCTAAATTAAATAACTGAATCAGACAATCCGTAAATCCATTTTAGCAATAAGGTTAATGGTTCCACAAACTGAAAAGTTCCACAAGATAAATCACAATCCCACAATTACTCATAATTCACCATGTTTGGGTGGATGTTCAACTTTCATTGAACCAATTAACTTCAAAAGAAATTAAAATAGTGGTTTAGATTATAGCAGTTGAGAGCTCAGGCCCTTCTTGACCAATACTGAACTTGATTGTCTGAGTTCTGCATTAAAAAACCCTCTGGTATCCAACGGACACGTATCCCATTAGGGAGACCACCTCAGGGATGATGTAGATGCCTGATCACTGCACTGTACACCTGAAGCTGAACAATAATGAATGCCAACTATATATATATATATATGTATATACTTACAAGAAGCGGAGTACAACATTAGGAATAGAGACAGTGGAAATGTAATGGCTGTGTGCGATGTCAGAGGGATGGTGGATGGGGGGAGGGAGGTTCACACAGTGTGAGGGATATAAATGATAAACGTCTAAGTATTACTTTGTCTTGTGCGCCTGAAAATAATAAAAAAATTGGAAAAAAAAAAAACCCTCTGACTGTAAGTAAGGATGTCACACATCCTTATGAAGTTTGGATTGTGGTCTCCAGCTCCTCAGATACTGATGTGGTAACAGGAAGGAAATGTCAAGGCTTTGAACTTCAGAGGGTGTCTGAGTAACAACCCATGCTCCCATGGGAAAATGAATTCAATTTCCTACTGGAACTGCTGGCAACACATTTTGCCCCACCCTCCTCAGTACCTTGCCTGTCGGGCAAGGGGAACAGGGATTCCCACACCTCCGAGCCATTTGGGTGGCTACAGTGATCTGGAAAAGGGCTCCAAAAGTAGGGGAGTGGCACGAGAGGCCAACAGTAGGCTCTTAAGCTTGATGAGGCGGTCTCAGCACTTCCCAAACCTTCATCCCAGGGTCTCTCACAAGGCGACAGTCAGGCACATTAGGGTTTAAACAACTGGAGAAGAGCTCTGTGCATGCAAACAGCTCATGCAACATTGTCAGTAAGGGCAAATCGCTGATGTGCGGAACAACAATCTTAGAAATGAACCTTCTGGAACACAGCCATTTATAAGAAGTAACTGCCATACTCAAAGTGTTTCAACTAACATTGGAGTAAGTAACACGCTGACCGCCAGTACAGGAAAACTTCCTAAGGTTAAGGGATTTCCCAAAAGGCATAGGACTTCACAGGTAGGTCTTCGGGTTCCTATCTAATGTTCTTAATATTGCATGAAATTTTTTAGCGACCTCTCACAACCAAACTGTGTCTTTCAGAAAGCCATTTGTCGGAGCCATCAGTGCTGAGGTCTGGCACAAAGAGCGCTGTAACCAGGTGGTGGGCCTGCCTGGCTGTCTCAGGCTGTTTCACCCGGGTTTGATCCTGAGCACCTTGAGAGAATGGAAGTTCTGAGACCGTGAGGTTGTAAGCGAGGCTGCACTAAAAGGACCGATGAAGTCCCAGCCAGGTAAATCGTGTCCCCTGGCTTTACATCCCTGCTAGAAGGAATGCGCTGTTGGTTTTACACTGAGTAGCTCATCCTCCTTCGAAACAGATCTCTGGATTTGTATAGAATACGGATGATGCTGCTGCTGATGATACAACACCAAAGATGCCTACACGTCACGCGCTACGACTGCAAACACTCTAGGAAATTGCTGGTTTGAGCCTCATAACAATCTCGTAAGTACAACTATGTTTCTACTTGTCACATGTTAAAAACTGAAGCACGGTGAGGTTAGGCAACTGATCAAGGTCACAGAGCTACTGTCAGAGGCAGGATTCCGACCCAGGCAATTTCTCTGTAAACAAATTTCTCTTCTCAAAGCAAACACAGACTCCTCCCTCCAACAAACCAGCTCTTCCTTCCACATTCCCATTTCACTTACTGGCCTCTACCAGTCATTCAGGAGACAACCCAGAATAGTACTTCATATGGGGCCGAGTCAGTTCTTCCTCTTGACATCTTGCTGGTCCACCTGTGCAACTCTATGACCTTGGGTACTTGACTTGCTCTCTCTAAGCCTCAATTTATTATCCATAAAACCGAGTTTCTAAGAACCCCTAAAGTTGTTGTGAATATTAAAATTCAATAGATAACTCATGTAAAATGCATAGCACAGTGCCTGGCTGATTGTGGAAATACCAATAATTATTAGCCACTACGATCATCACCTTGAATTTGATCTTTCCCCTCTACCCTCAGGCCTAAGCATTCATCTCCTAAGCCCTTCTCTCTTCTCTCACTTGCAATACCAACAACCTCTGAATCGGTCACTCTGCCTGGCCTATTCTCCATTCAATCCAAAGTCTCCAACTGCTAAAAATGTCACTCACATTCCTTAAAATCAGAAATGACACCCCAATTCCTAGGGAATAAGATCCAAACTCCTTATTATCATGCTATGCAATTCCCTCCACCAAAGCTTTCTAATCTCTCAACACATCTCATAACACACAGTACTGCCCCGTGACGCCCCTAAGGGTACACACTTTCTCACCACTATTTCACTAATTTACTTTTTTAATCGTGTTGCTGCTGCTACATAAATTCCCATTAATTCCCAATTAATTACTTTCTACATGCCTCTATCTTAGGACTTACCACATGGTATTACAGGATTGTACTGTTTCTTTCTAAGTTAGATTATACTTTCCTTAAGAAGGGAAAACAGGTCTTATTTGTTCAAACAAAAAACACAAAAATCATTTGTGCCTCACACAGTGACATGAATGGTAAGAGCTCAATAAACAAACACCAATTCATTTAATACTAACTTTGATAGAAAATATTTTAATATTCAAAGTCCTTTTGGAAATATTCCCACAGCAAAAGCTCTGAGAAATAAAGAGGCACAGTTACAAAAGTCTTTTTCCCTTCCACAGCAAGCATTGGAGGTACTAAGGAAAGTGCTATAGAAACACCTAAAAACCTTACCAAAATATTTTTAGATTAAAAACAAAAAAACTACAGCAATAAAATCTTGGATGCTTATTCTTCCTATATTAAAGATTATACTTCAGAGTATATAATTTCAAAGTCCTTTATTTTCCATACCACCTGAAAACACACAAAAAAACACAGCTTGGATCCTTATTCTAAATGGGAAATGAAAATAATAAAAATAATTTATGTAGTAACACCATAATGATCGAGTTTTTAATATATATCTTGATAAAGTAAAAGATTCTACAAAATAAGTTTCAGAAATACTGAACACAGATATTTACGTGATTTAAAGACACTGCAAGTGTAGACAACACTGGCTTCCTCTTACTCCTTCATAATTCTTATGGACACAATGAAAGTTAGCTTCTTCCCTTCTAAAGAAAAAAATTTAGTTGAGGCAATCCATTATAGACAATATGTTCACTGTTACAAAACATTGCATACCAAAGAAGATAACAACAGAGAGATCACACGGAGATCCAGTTGCTTAATCTATTGCTCTGTGATCATCCATGAAGATGGATAGATAGTAGGGTTGAAGGGCATAGGGATTGGGAGAAATAGAGAACAGAAATAAGAAAAGAATATATATTAAACACTTTCTGAACAAACACATTTTAAATTCGACCTACACTTAATATTTTTTTCTACTACATTGGGTATCATCATAATTTAGTTTCTATCACTGTGGCCTAAATGTAAACAGATGTAAAGAAAAAGGTTCAAGTCATAAATGAATTGCATACTAGAAACCAAACACTACTGTTTTCTATGGAGATGAGGCATTTTTTGGCTATGAGATCGCTTTCTTAAAATGCACTAAAATATTCAAGAGGTTGTTGGTATAATAGATAGAATACTTAGGCTAAAAGTCAAGAGACTCTGCTTTTCTATTTTGCCTCAAACACTCGTTAGCATCTCAGGCAAAGCGCTTAGCCTTTCTGCTTTTCATTCTTCTTACACATATTAAAAAACAAACAAAAAAAACTGGATGATCTCGAAATATCTTTTATGCTCTGAACTTTTATGATAGTACAACATTCAGAAAATACTAATACAGTAATAGTAAGCCTCAAGATTAATTTAAGATGAAAATGACACATTCTAAATGTTTCCTTAAATTGTGCATAATTGGGTTTTTTCAAAACTATCTTACTAAGATTCTATTTTTAAAAAATAACTTGTAGATAAAATAAAAATATTTCAGTAGTATGGAATGTATGACTTTAGAAATACTCTCCAAAATACTTAGAAAAGGCTGACAGAGAAAAAAACTTCAAGAATAGTTATTAGCATTAGTGTCTTTGGAAGCATCATTAAGAGGAAATCCTGAAAATGGCGAAGGATTTTAATCTTTGATTAAACTCTAAGTCACAATGTGTTAAAGGCCCAATAAAGAAAGTCTAGACAAACAACTATTAAAAAGCAGAAGAGCCACCTGATGGATAAAGCAGCTGTCCTGCAAGCTACACCAGTATAATCCCTTCTACCATTGGCCAGGCTACACTGAATTTTGCACTTCAATGAATGAGTATCCAGAAGCAATAACAATGAATGCACTTCGTGAACTAATAAACATGTTTAATTGCCCTTACAAATAAGCCACATTATTATGATGAAAGAGGAAAGCATTCTTACCATTGTTTTAATTTCACACTCATCCAAACTCAGTATAATAATTATGCTGTTGAACAAACATGTACGCAATTATGACTATTATTCTCCCATCAAAGGAACTAAAATAAGTGAACTACTAAACTAACAAAAATTCCATTGTAGCAAATCACATTTTGAACTGAGCAATTTTAAACAGGAAAGAGAGGGAAAAATTAATATACTATTATCACTCTTTAAAAGCTCATAATACTAAAACAAGCACATAGATTTGATTTCACTTATGATACACAGAAATTACTAAAAACAGTGTCAGCCAAGAACCTAAAGCTACAACAGAAAATTTTAATATACATAACCACAAAATATTTCCAGTATACAAAGACACACTTAACATTCAAAAAGAAAGAGGTACAAAAACAAATCCCTGAACAGAGCAAGCCCATCTTAACACCAGGCTTAAAAGCAGAGAAAAAAAACAGAGTCCTAAAATCAGTCCACAACCTAGATGTCACTTTCTAACATTTCGCCCAAATTAAGAATCCCATCTCTTCAGTAAACACTTCCTTCCAATCCACTCGAGCTTCTGACAAACTGTAGTTATTATGAAGTTTGTCTTACTTAAGATGTGTCTTCCTCTCCCTTTCTAACTAGACAGAGGGCACTGGATGGACTGCCAGCTCCTCCCAGTTTTCAACCCTAGTCAACACTGGCTTCTTCACTGCCTAACTTTATAAAGAAAATATGTATATCCTGTTGACACCTCTTCTTTCAAGATGACTCAGGTAGTTGACGCTGAAGTAGTCTTCTCCTCACCACCTTGCCCTGCAGCCTGCCTCTAGCTGCAGCACTCAGGTACTCAGCCAAGATCAACTATTCAGCCAAGATCAACAGTAACCTTCTAGACGCCAAATCCAATCCATGGGACACATTCCAGTCCTTATCTTATTTGACCTCTCGGAGGAACACGAAGCATATGCGACTACTAATCATTCCTATCTCTTCTCTCCTCTCTAGACTTGTGAGATGCCAAATCTCTTGGTATCCCTCCCACCCTTCCGACCACTCCTCCTCTCCTTGGCTGGATTCTTCTTCTCCAACTCCTCAAGTTGGTGAGCCTTTGGATTCTCTCTGTCTCCTCACGTTCCTTTCTGTGTGCTCTCCTTTAATCATCCCATCCCCTCTGAAGGTTTCAAGTCCCACCTATATGTTAACGACTTCCAAATCTTGATCTAGAGATCAACCCAGAACTTCCGTCAAATCTCCAGACCCTTACAGAATAAAACGAACTCAGAACATTTCAGGGCAGTTTCTTGGGGCTAGAGAGAATAATCATAGCCTAACAGGCTCCATTCATGCCCCTAATTTAGGACTCAACTCATTCATTCTCAACATCACAACCAAAGTGACAGCTCCTCTGGTTACCTATCACTGAGATGATATCTCGATTTGCCCAGGACAGTTCTGGTTTATGCCTGCTGTCCCACAGTAACTATTAATGACATTCTTTCCATTTTCAAAATAACACCAGTTCGGTCAATTAACTATATAATAACCCTACCTGCCCACCCATCCTCCCTGATTTTCCCTGCATAACTAGGTGAGCCCTCACTGGATTCCATACTCCCCACCTTTAGGAACCTTCCTATACCCTCACTTTCCTATACCTAAGCTAAGAAACTTCCTTATACCCTCACTTTCACAAGGGAGGATCACTTCATCTCCTCCTCTTAATAGATCACTATACACCCAGATTGGTGAGGAAAACAAATACATATTATCCTGGTTTCCCAAGGTGACTTGTGCATCATTATTATCCCATTTCATTCACTTTTAAATGATAGCATAGCTACATTTGCAGTTGTCACCTACTGACCTTTGAGTCATTCATCTCCATTTACTGAGAACTTTGTCATACAACTACTCCCTTCGTCTCCATATGTGATCTGTCATTCTGGGGGCTTCATTATCCGTATTAACAATTAATCCCAACACACTAGCATCAGAGCTCTTGGACTTCCTCTTCTTCAGTGACCCCCACTTTCAGAAGGCCAGCATGGTTTAGTAGTTGGGCATAATGGCTTCTGGGCTAGAAAGACTCAGGTGCTTCCTAGCTGTGTGCATTGGGGAACAGTGCTTAACCTTCCTGAGCCCCCGTTTCCTCATTTGTTAAGATGGAGATCCTAATATGTTCCTCACAGCATGGTTGTGAAAAATAAGTATGATAACCTATGGAAAGCATTTAGTATAGTGACTAGTATACAGTTTTTATTACTATTACTGTTAGAATCAGCACTTGGCTAATTACAATTAATCTAGGTGATCTACCACCATCATTGATCGTCCTTTGGCCCTTATGTCATCTGCTATTGCTCCAACTCTGGAATCTTAAATGTAGGACTGTCACATCACATGTGCCTATTGTTCCAGCTCTAGTACTCCTTTCCTGGCTTCAGTCCTACAGCTCACGCATCGGGATTCTTCACCCTCTTCCTTCCCCACATTTCACAGCCCGCCTCGGTTAGGCTGTCTTCCTTCACCAAGCAGGATGCCTAACCATCCCTTCAGTTAGCAACCTCAGCATTACCACGCTCAACTCCTTGACTTCACACCACCCCCTCCTCAAGTTCTCCTGTGTACCTTCCCTTCCAATCCCCACCCAGGGTCAGTGGAACTATTTGTTGTCTGCATTGTCACACGGAGCTGCTGGAGAACCTGCTTACCCATTCTGACTGACCTCTTTCTACATGTGTGATTGCAAGGGTGTTTATCACTATTCAGCAATTAGGTCCCTTCCCCCTCACAATCACAATGGTAACTTTTCTTTTCCCCTTAAACATACCCCAACCATGCTCTTCCTTCTCAATCTCAGCAGATAACCTTGCTTCACAGGGGACAAGTGATGCCATCCTGGGTACTTATCTATATCTGTATCTACTGCCTATTTCCTTTTCTTTTTTAAATAGGAAGATGCATCACTGCTCTTCTTCAGGTACCTTCCTTTTCCTCTGAGATTATCTCTGATTATCTTCTTCCCCTTTAATTTTCCTACCTCTTCAATGGCCCCTTCCCTCAGTCCACAAAAGTGTCCTTGACTTTTCCATCTTTAAAGAAAGACAAACTTCCCTGATTGCATCTCCCTATTCGAACTTCCATTCACTGTCTCCCTTTCTTACGAAATGTATTTGAAAGAATATATTTATTGAATGAATGAAGACTTTTTTTATTTGGTTCGGATTTCTCTCCTGTGCTCCAGTCCTATATATTTTTAAAAATTTTGTTATATCTGACTCGGTTCCAACAAAGAAAACAAAACAGCTATTTTCACCGAACTGATGTGAACTGATGACCTTCACATCTCCAAATCTCCTCCTCCACCTGTATTTTTTAAATTAAGATCAATTACCAACATCACCATTCAACCAGTCAGACAATCGAGAATCCTAAAACACAGTTTGATTCCTCTCTCTCCTGTACCCCATACCTAAGCAAGTCCTTTCTAAAATCTCCCACAGCTGTCACCTATGTGTCTTCCCAGGGCTCCTACGTCACAGGGAAGTGTTGAAGGTTAAAGGACATAATAAATGGGAATGCATTCTGTAAGATATGAGGTGCTTACAAAGATTAATATTATTGTACCTTTGGCAAAGTGAGTATAAGGTTAATTTAGCATGACTGGTTCTTAAAAATCCAATTCTGGGTTTCAGTGACCAGTACATTCTTTTCTAATCACAAATCACAAAGCATCTGTTTGGCAATCTGGTCTATAATTTTTCTAGGAATCAGTCAGTGTCAAGTTGTTCAATGTATAGTTTCTGGGCTTCACCTTCCCTCACCCCATTTTTAAATTTAAAATATGCAATTCTTCAGGTTTATGGCAAAAATCTTCTACTCTCTTTACTTTTTAAAGACGAGGGGCAGCAATTGTATAAACCTTTCAAAGTATGTGTAGTACAGTACTCTGCCTTGTCATTCATCTATTTCTTCCACGCATTGAAAGTGGCTAGAAACTCTCTTATGTCCTCATCCATTTTCGATTTCAATGAATCACATCTGAATGAAACGATGACTAGCCTTTTGGAAAATTGTTCGATTCCTTTCTTGTTTAATTAAGATGATCACACTTTAAGCATTTCTGTTTCATATTATTAGATATTATTTTCTTCCCAGCAGTTAGACCTGGAAAGCACTGAAAATTTCCAAATGTATCAAGCCTCACTCAACAACTGTAAAACAAGACCAGGAGAATTAAGAGGCGCAAGGACAAACACTGGTGAGAAGTAATAGCAAAAGGAACTAGTATCAAAGAGAATATAGTATTCCCATCGACTCCAAAATCAACTTATAATTAGTTATTAATCTGACAGATTTTTATATACTTTCAGAATATATTCAGGTTAAAAATTCATTTAAAAATATTAGCTTATTATCTGGATTCTTAATGTAAAGGTCAGACCTTGAATTCCAGGAGTTTGATATATTTTTAATACAAGTTTTACAGGTCAAATTCTATTGCTCCAAATATTGCATAATTTGATGAAAAAGAGCTCCATTTAACATGTGGTGGCCCATTTATTTAAAGCCGTTTTTAATGAAACAGAAGAATTATGATAACCCCTGTATATTGCTGACTTACTAGTAAAGTATTAAAAATACAGGTCATTTCCATTGCAATTTCACAAATGGCCAAGTGAAGCCACATCTGATAACAAGATTTCTGAGGCTTAAAAAAAAATTCTTGAACTTAAGCCAGGCATTTAAGCATAATTCAGAAAAAGATAAATCGGATGAAGGTGTTCAAGTTAAATAGAGCAACAAACTAAATAGGTACTCTGAAATTCTGGATTATATGGCTTTCTCTACAACTAAAACTGACTACCAGATATACTGAGTGGAAGAAAAAAAAAGAAAAAAAAAAAAAAAACTACATTAGGTAAAAAGAATGACTAGGTTGTTCCAAAAAAACTAAAAAGAAATGAACATGAAAAAAAGTTGGCAGTTCCTGGGTGAAAATAGTAAGCCCCTGTTATAGTCAAGATAATGTAAAAAAATGTCTTCAATACAAAGTCACAAGGGTTTACTACTGATGTCTCCACTTGGATGTCTAATTTTATTGTCTTCTAACCTTCTCCCCACCGAACTGTTTCTCCCTAAAACCTCACCTCAGTACATATCTGCTCCATTTTTCTTACCCTCACTTTATCCAGAAATCAACCACTCCACCAACTGCACTCTGGTCCAAGTTACATTATCTCTGGCCTGGATTGTGTCAAGAGTCCCTGATTTGATGTGCCTGCTTCTGCTCCTGCCAAACACGCTCCACCCCCAATAAAGTCTTGTCTCCATTCAGCCACCTTTTTACATCCCTTCTCTATTCAAAGGATGAGTCTCACTCAGAGTGGAAGCCCCAGTCCTTACAGAGTCCTACAGGCCTTACACAATCTGATTTCCTGTTCCCATTTACTCTCACCCCATTTCTACTATTACTTTGCTCATTCCACCACAGCCAAACCAGCCTTTTTGCTTTCCTCAAACATATTCACACACTCCCGCCTCCAAGCTTCTGCAAGTGCGTTTCCCTCTGCTCGAACGCTCTTCTCCCAGAAGGTGCACAAATTACCCTCTCACTTCTTTCCAGTCTTGGTCTTAAACGCCATCTTTTCCAGGAAGTCTTCCCTGGCTACCTCTAGTTCAAACGGCAACTGTCTTCTGTTCCCTATCCTCCTTCTTCCCTTTTTCTCTGCAGTCCTTAACACCATTTCACACAGCACACCTTTTATTTTTTTATTATCTGAGATCCCCCAGTAGAATGTAAACTCCATGAAGGAGGGGATATTTATCTGGTTAGAAAACTGTCTGGCACAATAGGTAGGTGCTCAATAAATATTTACCAAATTTATATATAATTTTAGAGTTTATAAATTGCTTTCATGTAAATTAAATTATATAGTGACTCATTTTCTCCTTATTCCCCCTTTTATCCAATTTCCCCAATCTTTTCAGTAACAATATGCATGACAGCAAAGAACTATCAAAAAAAAAAAAAAGTAGCTGGCTACTTGCAAAGCTCTTTAAAACATATACCCATATTAATTAACTACATCTATAAAATGAACGCTCAGAGTCAACATCTTTATTAGCATAAGGCTTCTGGGTGTGGACGTTTAGAGTAGCAGAGCAGACCAGGCAAGAATCAACAGGAAGAAAAGTATAATTCACTTTGTCCTATCAATCTGTTAAACAAACCCTAGGGAAAATGCGAGCTGCGTTCAACATTCAAGAAAACATTGGTCCGAATTCAACACCAACGTATTCAAAACCCTTGAAATTGTCTATCTGCTTAAAACAAACCTCACCCACTACCAAGCGCTGTCACTGGGTGTGTACGGTGTGCTGAGCATATAGGCAATGTTTTGTTTTGTGTAACCGGTAAGAATCAGCCCTGGGAAGCATTTCTAAAAGCCTCTGAGCTTAGCCCCTCCACCACTAAACAACCCGTTGGCCTCCACACTGTGGTGCTAGGGGCTTCCTGGGTTATTTTCCATACAGTTTAATTCCACCGGAGGCGAAGGAGCATCCCAGCCATGGCTGCAGTGATGCCCGGGACAGACGGCAGACGCCTCAGGGGATTCTGTGGAGTCTATCGCCCGGGTAAAGGGTGTCACAGACTGGAGCGAGCGAACCAGGGCGCACGGGGAAGATGACAGGTGGGCGAGGAGCCGCGGAGCCACGCGCCAGGAGCGACCCGCAGGGTGATGGCGCGGGAACTGTCAATTCCCGCCGTCCACCAGCCGGTCCCGGACCGGCCGTGGCAGGGGGTGCCGCAGCACTGGATAATCAATACCGTCCAGACCTCCCACCCCGTGCAGGGAAATAAAGTTAGTGTTGGTGGCCGTGCAGCCGCCGCCAAGGTCCCGCCACGGCTCTGGGCTGCCAAAGGCCGCAAGGAGGAGTCCCGGAGCCCCCAACGGGAGAGGAAGCCCCGGGCCGGGCGTCGGGCCGCGACCCCAGCCCGGGTTGATGGTCACCACCCCGACCGCCGTCCCTCCAGGCCCGGGACAGGATCCGGGACCAACCCCTCCACCAGCACTGTCCGCGCCCCGCGCCGCTTCACCTGCTGTGTGGACGCCGCCGCCGTCGCGCGCTCACCCTCACGGAGCAAATCCCGAGCCCTCGCCGCCGCCGCCGCCGCCGCCGCCGCCGCCGCCACGAGCTCCCACCCCCGCCCCCTCAGGTAACCCAGGAAACCGGGAACATCACCCCCTCCCCCTCGTCCGACCCAGACTAGCCCGCCTGCGCTTGCGCGTTGGCCACGCCCGCGCCCCGCGCCCCGCCCCTCGCTTGTCAGGCCGCTCTGGCGTCGCAGGCGTTACGCGTGGAGCCGCCGAGCCAAAGGGGAAGTGAGGGCGGTCCTAGCCAATGGGGAAAGGAGGAGGGCGGGCCGAGCCGTGGGGCGGGGGCTGGGACGGGGACCCGGCCTGGAGTGTCTGGTGTCTCGCTCTCCGTGTCACAGGGCTCTGGGACGTGGGCTGCGTCAGAACCGGGGGAAAGCGACACAGGCTGTCCTGCTGTCCTACTATGTGGGTCCAGAGGATGGGGGTCGAAGAAATATGGGACGGGGTCGGGACGAGGAAGGGTCACTTGCAAAAGGTTACTGTAGGCTTCTTTCAAGGAACGCAGGTTTACAAAGCCACTGCGGTATTAATTCACCGCAAAGGTGTATTTTTCTACTTAGCCTTCTTCGGATATATTTGTATACAACTCGTACTGTCAACATTATGTGCCTTAAAATAGCGGTGCCTCCAGAGAGTGGGAGGCGTGGGTTCAATCCAGGGATGTTTGGCTGTATCCCTGGGCCCAGCTCGCGGCTGACAAGCTGCTGCCACCGGCAGTCTGGCGTTTTAAAGGCCACCCCTCCTCACCACCCAGTCACTGTGACAGGCCATGGAGGATTGCCGAGGTAACGGGAAACTGTGAACTTTGAGGTTTGAGGGTCAGGGGTTCAAGTCCTCCCTAACAATACAAACTATAAACACGTGGTTTACAAAATGACAGGGATTGCTTTAGAATTAACAACTCCAGTAATTTCTGCGCAGGAATCGAGAAATAGAAATAATTTGGGATATTGTATCCTAAGACTGTATAATAAGTGCAATTTTTTTTTTACAAGTGCAACTTTTAATACTTCAAACTCCCATCTGACTCAATGGGAAGCCAAGTAAATAATTACCCAGTGATGTGGTTTGAAGGGGCTCTAGGTGAAAATTCTGCACTTTGAGTTATCTCCCCAATGACCTCTGAAATTCAACCATTAGCAATTCATAACTTGGACAGAGGTTGCCCACTTCCTCTGGCAATCTTTTAAAATGCAAATACTCCAGGGATGGGCAACATACTGAAGGGGAGCAGAATATGCCGTCCCAAAATGTGCCACTTTGGCATGTGGATTACTTTGAACTGAAGGCAATTAAGACCCAGCAGATTTAGGAAAAATTTGACCTCTCCTTCAACTGCCTAAAAGAATTTAGATGGGGGCCTGCACCAGGAAGAGACCCGTTACCAGAGATAAGTTTTTTTTATCTGAAATACTCACCTGCCTGGCATGGAAAACATCTGATTACCAAACATCTGCTCTTTTATCTTCCTATCAATTGCTCCCCTCCCCCTTTGAAACCTCAGACCCCTATTCCATTCCTTAGCTCAGGATGGCATTTGAGCCTCAATTGCCTGACTGCCTTTGGGTCTCGTATTTTCATAAGGCTCCCATACATATGAAATCAATTTTTTTCTCCTGTTAATTAGTCTTATGACAATTTAATTATTAGACCAGCCAAACAACCCAGGAGGGGTAAAAGGAAAATTTTTCTACCACTACAATATGAAATCCCTAACAAGAAAGAGATGTCTCAGGCAACGAGTCCCTTGTTTAACAAATATAGTTGATCCTTGAAAAAGTGGGGTTAGAGGCCTTGGCACCTCCTCCACACAGTCGAAAATCCACATACAACTTTTGACTCCCCCAAAACTTAAGTATAGTTATCTCTCAATATCCGCAGGGGATTGGTTCCAGGAACCGCCCCCTCCACAGATACCAAAACTCACGGATGCTCAAGTCCCTTGTATAAAATGGCATAGAACGATGCATACAGTTGGTTCTCTGCATCCATGAATTCCCAACTGTGGATGGAAAATACTGTTTTCCATCGGTACTTGGTTGAATCTGTGGATGCAAAACCTGGGGCTACAGAGGATCAAATGTATATTTATTGAAAAAAAGCCCATATACAAGTGGACCCGTGCAATTCAAACCATGTTGTTCAAGGGTCAACTGTATATAATGAGCACCTACTATGTGCTAGGTACTGTGCTAGATGCTGGAGATATGTGGTGAATTTCCCTGAACTCAAAGAGGAAGGGAAGCCAAACTTGACCTATTTCTCAGTTTTACCTAGAACTAAAACTACTCTTATTTACACATCAACTTTCACCCACTAATCTCAAAGTACCTCATTTTCTTTAATAGACAAAAGAAGTCACAGAAATCTTAAGTAAGAAGCCAGTTTCTGTCTCTTTTGAATGGAAGATAATAGAGGATTATGATTTCATTAAAGCCAAAGAGAATGAAACAGACTTTATATGACAATGGTACACAATTTGCCCTCAAATATTATTTGTAAAAGGCATAAAGTAATGTCATGTGTGACTATTCTTTTCTTTGTATATCTCAGTTATAAAGTATTTTAACCAAGCTAAAATACTGACTTTGTTCAGTGTATCTTAGAAATAGATATTAAGTGTACATATTAGGTAAAACTTAGTTTAAAAGATTTCAAATGAACATAAAAAATATGTAATCATATACATGTAGTAGAAGAAAGAATTAAGAAAAAGTAATAGATACATAGAAGGAAGCCCTACTTATGTATACATTACACACTGGAAAACTTTGTAAGTGGGAAATTCTCCCGATAATTTAACTTTAAAATTAGATTCTAAAAGTGAGATTCTAAATCAAGATTTTAAAAGACGCAGTTAATGTATGTGTGTATAATTTCACAATTTCACATTAGTTATTCACCAAAATATGTTAAAATAATAATTTCATGACTACATGCATATGTAAATCAGATCATGTCACATCTCTGCTCAAAAACCTACAATAGCCCCCATTTCACTCAAGTCAAAACCAAAATCCTTGCAATGGCCTAAGATCTTTACACTGTCTGGCTCCCCATAACCTCATCCCTTCCTACTCTCCCATCCCTGCAGGTATACTGGCCTCTTTACTGTTTATCGAACATTCCAGACACATTCCTGCCATATGGCCTTTGCACTGGCTGTTCCCTCTGTCTGAAATGCTTTTTCTCCAGATAGCCACGTGGATAACTCACATCTCTGCTTAGATTTCACCTTCTCTAGGTCTACCTTAGCACTGCCCTTAAACCTACAAAAGAGAGGACTCTCCCCTGGACCCCACACTTGAGTGTCCTTCATATCACAAGTGCCATCTGTTACGGATGAAATCCTCTTCCCCCTCTCATTCATGTTGGAGCCCTAACCCCCAGTGTGACTCCATTTGGAGATAGAACCTTAAAGAAGATCATTACAGTTAAATGAGGTCACAAGGGTCGGGCCCTAATCCAGTAAGACTGGTGTCCTAATAAGCTGGGGACGAGACACCAGAGCTTTCCACATGAGGCACAAAGGAAAGGCCATGTGAGGACACAGTGAGAAGGTGGCTGTCTGCAAGTCAGGAAGAGAGGCCTCACCAGAAACTAACCCTGCCAGCACCTTGAACTTGGACCTCCAAATCTATGAGAAGGAGGTCTCATAGGTTGTTTAAGCCAACCAGATTATAGTATTTTGTTATGGCAGCCCTAGCAGACTAATATACCCCCAAAATAATTTTATTAAAGAACACACAAGTTCTCTGTCACTTAGGATCTGGTGCTGAGAGTTGGCATGTTGTGATCCTAAATGTGATCTTTTTCATCACACCTATAGCTTCTAACATACTACTTAATTTATCCATTTATTATGTTTACTACCTGCCACATTTAGACCACAAGATACACGAAGGCAGCAACCTTTGTTCTGTTTATGATGTGCCCCAAGTGCCAGAACAGTACCCGGCACATAGTAAGTGCACAGTCAATTTTATTGAATCAATGGTTTAATTAAGAACATTTTGTTTAAATTCTAATAAATATCTCAGTAGTAAGTTAATCATAACTTTAGGTGAAGTTGGACAACTTTAATGCAGACTGCATTGCAGTGGAGCAGAAATGGATTGGTAAAGAAGTGGTAGAGGAAATGCAGGGCTGTCATTTCACTGTCATGGACATGGTCAAAATTAACCAGAGGTCCACATTTTACTACAGACCAAGTAATAGCTATACTGAAAATTATAGATGCATGAATTTAGTTTTAGAGTGCTTTACTTTATTAGGATGCACATGACTCTTTAAAACTTGCCTTTTTAATAGGTACCTTGCAAGTGTATTGAAAAGGTCAATTCATAATCAATGTCTCCATTAAGTTGTTAAGCAATATCCACTCCTTATGGCAAAATTTATCAGATTAGGTGTTAATAAGATTCTTTTCTTACAACCACATGTGAATCTACAGTTATTGCAAAATAAAATGTTTACTTAAGAAAAGATTCTTTTATGTAATTTTCTCTGCTAAGTCACTGATAGCATTTTAAATTTCCAAAAGTATGCTTTAAAAACGCTTATGTCATTGCATTAAAAGATCTGTAAATTCAAA